>NC_060880.1:10005000-10305000 GCF_021901495.1 Neodiprion virginianus | reverse complement strand
GAGAGAGAAAGAGAGAGGGGCAGGGAGGGAATGATGCTGAACACTAAAAATTGAAACAAATCGAAAAACTTCGTTAACATACTAATCAAATGTGATAATCATTACGGAAATGAATCGGCATTCGCAGCATCATAAGAGGATTGGTGTAGCACTATGTATATTCTAAAAAGTACACACAAAAGTAGAAACTCGTTGAATTCTTCGGGTTTGCGAATAAACACCTTTTTTCACTACTCACTGTGTCAAACACCTGTTTCTGCACGAGAGAATTTTCAAAATGCTAGACAAGTTTCGAACAGCTATTCGGATTTGTATGAAAGGAGACACGCTCAACCTCCACCGAGCAAAAACCAATCAGCCAATCGTTCATGGTGTGTACGCCTCGTGACATACAGGCAAAAATGTAACGCAACAACAGTATAAGCTGGGAAAATTTTCTCAAGAGATCGCTACCTGCTTTTTTGATGATCAATTTTTTCCCATCACATGCCCCACGCTGATGAGGGTTGGGGTATGCAGGCTCAGACTCGTTTGTCATAAAATTTTTTTATTCTTTGATGGCTGCGGTGGTCCACCACTGCAGCCCTCCACCCAGTCACCACTGCGCGCTGCCCACTACCTGCTTTTTCGTTGACCGATTTTTTTCCCCATCACATGACCCAACGGTGGTTGGGGGTGTGCAGGTTTTTGATTTTTGCTTAGCCACATGAACAGCCATATTGATCAATTTCACAACCTCTCCCCACTCACAATCCTGGATCGGTAAACACACCGGCTTGCAACCCGATGCATGCACATTTTTTACACGTAAACTGTGAATCGTTTCATCAATAATAATGATAATAACAACAATAATAATAATAATAATAACAATAACAACAACAACAGCAGCAGCAATAATTGAATCTCCGTACATGCATAGATAATGATCTGGCAAAAATACCGAGTCAATCAAACGATACTAGACGAGCACAAGATCAAAATCAAGACGTGGAAATGCAAACAATAAACGGTATTACGAATAGCACAAACGTTTTAGTAAATCAAAATACCATTAAAAATTTCTCAGAAGAATCCCCGTACAAAAAGATCACGACACAACATCGAACCAAATTTTATCAACGTTATGTAACCAAGATAAACGACGCTATGCTTAAAAAAATTCACTGCTAAACATGAAAATAATCTATAACTAACTTACAAGTTATTTGGAGAGGGAATGAGTTCTAATTCATAGACACAATCAAATATGATATATGTATAACGGGTCGATATATAAACATTTGTTTTTATTTTTAAATATTTAAAAAATGAGGTATTGGGGGAGATGTTTAGTAATTCGGGTGGTAAACCGCCCACAATGCCTCCGGCGCGTGCCACGCCGGGTGATCCCAATCCTCGAAGGGGCAGTGTTGCCCCCACCACCCATCGATCAGCCATCTAATGGTGAAGAAGTCTATGAAATCGTTACCCTGCCATCGATAGTCGTCAGCTATCTTCTCCCAGCAATCAACGTATTCATGGGGAAAACATCGTTGCCAGTCATCAAACTGAACTGGGTCTGGTTATTGCAGAATTTACGCGTTGTATGTTTATCTGCATCATTCAAATATGTGGAAAGTTTATGGAAAGGATGCTGCTAGCCATAAAAATCAAAACGAATCGATGAATCTCAAGCACATTATTGTTCCATCAACGCATTCGTGAATGAGATTTATTTTTCCTTATTTATTGGCAGCAGCGTAATTTTATGGGGAAAAGTTGATCCTAGGGATTTTAATAAAAATTGCGTATCCAATAGGGTTGATGAATTGTGTAAAACTGATGGAATTCTGAATGGTGATAATGTTTATAACGGCCAGGAATATGAATATTTTTACATACGTTAATTCTAAATTAATCTGTCCTGAAAGACATGTCAGAAATCAAATTATTGCTTTACATAATGTCATCGTACTACAACAATGCGAATTGGAAAATGTTGTGATGCATATCGCACTCTCGACAGCTACGCTAGAATCTACTGAATTTGTATTTTCAAACATGAATAAGCCCGGTTACATTACCTATATTGCATGAGAAGTAGTACTAATAACAAAATGAGAACCAGTAGACGACAGAACAAGTAAAATGAGCGAATGTTACCAAGAGCTTCCCCGTCTATAGAGGAAAGGAAAGTCTTTTCATGTTACCGGGAAACCTGCAAAAGATTAAGTTATATTAGGTTGGCTAGGTTGTACAGTCTCGAGTTGGGATGGGTTATATTAGGTTGGGTTGTAGTGTCTTGGGTCAAGTTAGGTTATGTTAAGTTGGAGTAGCCTTGACGTAGGTTAGGTTGTAGAAACCTCGAGGCCGTCTCGCCAACCGCGAATTGCTCAAGAATCATTGAACTATCGAAGCTAGCGATCAAGCTTGATCGAATAAATCATTTCAGAAAGTATTTTATCGGTTTAGGTTAGGTTGGACAGTCTTGGATTAGGATAGGTTATATTAGCTTGGGTTGGTGTCTTGGGTCAAGTTAGGTTACGTTAGGTCAAGTCCTACCGTCTTAGGTCAGGTTAGCTTTTGCTCCGCTGGGTTAGGTCGGGTTAGAGCTATGGATGATATAGGCAAGGAGGACGATCTCCGCGTACAGAAAGTGTCCGTAAAGCCGAGGCAAAAAAATTGAAATCGCGTCGCTGCGTGAAAAATTTTATCCATTTTTCAAACTTCACTGTGTTGACGAGTTATAAAAGTACATAGTTAGAAAAGAAAAAAATGGTTCTCGAATTAGAGAAGATTTCTGTAAGTACCAAGTTTCATGATCTTGCTCATTATAATTGTTTTTATCGTAACATGTTTAAGAGTTTTTGAATCGTTTAATTATTTGTGTTTATATGTGCAAAGAAAAAGTATTCAAGTTTTGGGAATTCTTCATTTTGATTTATTGTTCATTGTTCATGATAGTGTTCTGCGGTACATGGTTTTCGCTCTTTTTATTCGAAGTGTTTGTGTAGCATTTTAATTCAAATTTGGTTGTTCATCCTTGTTCACAGTATCTGCTGAGGACTCTGGAGTCCCTAGGGTGGGTCAGTATAAACGATTTTAAGAAACGCCGCCAAGGTGGGGTGGAAATTCCTAGCGAAATTGCATATTTTTGAGGGCTAGCTGACGACTGCCGATGGCAGGGTGACGATTTCATAGACTTCTTCGGCATTAGAAGGTTGATCGATGGGTGGTGTGGGCAACGCTGCCCCTTCGAGGATTGGGATCACCCGGCGTGGCACGCGCCGGAGGCATTGTGGGCGGTTTACCACCCGAATTACTAAACATCTCCCCCAATACCTCATTTTTTTAATATTTTAAAATAAAAACAAAGGGTTATATATCGACCCGTTATACATATATCATATTTGATTGTGTCTATGAATTAGAACTCATTCCCTCTCCAAATAACTTGTAAGTTAGTTATAGATTATTTTCAGGTTTAGCTGTGAATTTTTGTAAGCATAGCGTCGTTTATCTTGGTTACATAACGTTGGTAAAATTTGGTTCGATGTTGTGTCGTGATCTTTTTGTTCGGGGATTCTTCTGAGAAATTTTTAATGGTATTTTGATTGACTAAAACGTTTGTGCTATTCGTAATACCGTTTATTGTTTGCATTTCCACGTCTTGATTTTGATCTTGTGCTCGTCTTGTATCGTTTGATTGACTCGGTATTTTTGCCAGATCATTATCTATGCATGTACGGAGATTCAATTATTGCTGCTGTTCTTGTTGTTGTTATCGTTATTATTATTATTATTATTATTATTGTTATTATCATTATTATTGCTGATGATATGTTACACCTGTATGCATAAGGGAGGAGAATGTGGAGATATTTTGTACAATTGAATATTTTATTGTAATTCTTAGACGATTCACAGTTTACGTGTAACAAATGTGCATGCATCGGGTTGCAAGCCGGTGTGTTTACCGATCCAGGATTGTGAGTGGGGAGAGGTTGTGAAATTGATCAATATGGCTGTTCATGTGGCTAAGCAAAAATCAAAAACCTGCACACCCCCAACCACCGTTGGGTCATGTGATGGGGAAAAAAATCGGTCAACGAAAAGCAGGTAGCGAGCAGTGTTTGGCGTGAGAAAAATCTTGTCTTGTCGACTCTTGACCGGATGCTTTGTGCACATACAGTTTTGGGGTTTATGACTCTTTATAGCGAACAAGTCCGAGCCTGCACACCCCCAACCATATTAGCATGGAGCATGTGATGGGAAAAAATTGATCATCAAAAAAGCAGGTAGCGATCTCTTGAGAAAATTTTCCCGGCTTATACTGTTGTCGCGTTGCATTTTTGCCTGTATGTCACGAGGCGTACACCCCATGAACGATTGGCTAATTGGTTTTAGCTTGGTGGAGGGTGAGCGTGTCTCTTTTCATACAAATCCGAATAGCTGTTTGAAACTTCTGTAGCATTTTGAAAAATCTCTCGTGCAGAAACAGGTGTTTGACAAAGTGAGTCGTGAAAAAAGGAGTTCATTCGAAAACCCGAAGACTTCAACGAGTTTCTACTTTTGTGTGTACTTTATAGAATGTGTATAGTGTTACACCAATCCTCTTACGATACTGCGAATGCCGATTCAATTTCCGTAATGATTATCACATTTGATTAGTATGATAACGAAGTTTTTCGATTTGTTTCAATTTTTCAGTATTCAGCATCATTCCCTCCCTTCCTCTCTCTCTTGAACTTGGTGCTTGGTGAACAACGTGTACCTGTTATCGCTCGTCACATTTTCTGGCCGTTTTTTGAGTTTATCTTAGTGAGTTCGGTCTGTCTAGTATTGGTCGGTTCGCGCTGTGCCGGCTCTTAAGTGGTATAAAACTCTTTGCGCCTTGTAGTGCGGCTATTAAATAATTGAAACTTACAGTGCATTATAACCCGTTAAAATTTCACGGACGGTTAGACTTTGTCGTTTCTTTCTGGAGCTGTCAGTGTCAGTGTCAGACTAGTGAGGTTGAACGCAGCCTTTGTTGACTGTTGACTGTTTTGGGATTACCTTCGTGTTATCTATGAACATCTATTTATACCAATCTGTGATACCGACTTGCTGATAGTGTGGCTCCTCCAAACTGTGCTTTGTGCTACGCTTCTATAGATGTCCCTGGTAGTGCTATTACCACAGGCGACAAATGTAAACATTCATTTCATGCTATCTGTCTCAAAATACGGTTTCAAGTCGAAACTAGCAGGGCTGCGACAGATCGTGTTCGTAGCTGCTGCCCTATTTGTACGAGAGATGAGACAACCGCTATTGGACCAGAAATTCAAAAAATTTCAACTTCACTCGTGACTACGAACACTTGCCTTGGTGCGTTTGAAGCCACAGCGGCCAAGGTCAGCACGCTCGTAACGGTTGTCTAGAATCTTCAAGGAAAATTTGACAGCATGCTAGCCGATAATATAGCTCTCAAATCAGGTCTCGAAACTGTCAATGCCACCGTAACAGAGGTAAAGAAAGATGTTGATTCGCTGGCTGAGGTAGCGTCTCGCCATTCGGCGGAGATTAGTGAAATTGGAAGCAAGCTTGCCATCAGGCAGACTGGTGTGCTGGCGCCTGCTAATGAGGCGATGTTGTTGCGGGTAGCATGCAATGAAGTTGCGAACCACCCGATTATTACAGGGATTCCAGATGGTGGTGATCGCGAGCGTCCAGATGAAATATTGACCAAACTGCTAGCGGCTCTTAATATACAGCTGCCTCCTGATGCCATAATCCGCTTCGAACGAATGGGCCGCTATAGTGCTCAGAGTGCCCCTGGTGCTTCAACCTTGCGTTTGGATGCAACTGCTCCTGGCTCTCCTCCTGCCTTCACTGCGCGTCCTCTTCTGTTAATCCTTGGGTCTCCTGCCTGGTGCGATCAAGTAATTGCGGCTAAGAAGCTCAAGCCTCATCTCCGTGCTGCAGAAATTGATGCCGCCCTCTCGGATCGAAAGGTTTATATGATCAAAAGGCATCCTGTGCAACTTCACCGATATCGGAGTCAGATCTTCAAAAAGTTCCCGTCGCTGAGCCCGATGTCTGTGTGGATAACTGATGCTGCGTTGTTTGTTCGGCCTGGACCGGGAATCAAACCGTTACGCTTGCAGGCTTCTTCCGACTTATCGACCCTAACCTGAGCCCTACAATGACTCACACCTGCGACTGTTCTCAAACCTAAGCGCTCACTGACCCGCCAGAGCTCCTAAATGTCTGCTGCCTTAATGCCCAGTCGCTGCCTGCCCACATTGATGAATTTCGCGAGTTCTTTCGGCTAAACTCATACCACGTGATTGCTGTCTCCGAAACCTGGCTCAACGACCGGGTATTGGACGTACAGGTTATGTTGCCATCTTACAAGCTGCACAGGGTTGATCGTCGAGGGCGCCATGGGGGTGGCGTTGCCTTGTTTGTGCACCAGAAGCTTTGCTCTGTAACGGTTGCTACGTCCGCTGCTCTTCCAGAGGATGGATATCCTGAATACCTTCTAATAGAAGTTAGCGCTGATGCTGGAATGAAGTTTCTATTCGCGGTCGTATATAGACCTCCTAAAGGTGGTCATCTCGATATGTTTGAGGATGAACTTGTTCGGCAACAATCTCGATATAAATTTTCGTGTCTTCTTGGTGACTTCAATGCGGATCTGATATCTGCAGCTTATGACTCGGTTCACCTCAGTGAATTTTTTGCGTCGCAGGGGTATGATATCGTGCCAATGCAGCCCACTCATCATACTGCCACCTCTGATACCTGGCTCGATATATGTGCTACTAACAATATTAATCTTCCTGAGTCCTGAGGTCAATCGTCGAGTCAATTTCTCTCAAGGCATGATCTCATATATGCTGCTGTCAGGTATGGTGTGCCCAAGCAAGAGGCGCGTCTTATTCGATACCGGCCGTGGGATCGTGTCGATTTTGATGCTGCTTCTACTGCCTTATGTACGCTCGACTTCTAACAGTTTGCGTTGCTGCCCTCAATGGATGAACGGTTGTCAATATCCAATAATCTTATGAATAAGGTACTGGATTGTGCTGTTCCTGTCAGGAAATTTACTTTGCGGCGATCACCCGTGCCTTGGATATCGCTGGATATCAGAAGTCTGATGAAAAAGCGCAATGCCTGTTACCGGTCCTTTGAGAGATCTCGCAGTGTGGAAGTTTTCGCCGAATATGTCGCGTACCGTAGAGATGTGAAGCGTGCTTTAGCAGCCGCCAAGACTACTTACATATAAGAGCGGTTCAATACTTGTGGTGGTGCGCGATCGTTTTGGCGTGAGATGGAGAGCCTTGGTCTTACCAAGTGTAAAAAACCACCGGCTGCTTTACCAAGTCGGATTACTTATGGATGTCGATGATCTCTCTCTCTCTCTCTCTCTCCCTCTCCCTCTCCCTCTCCCTCTCCCTCTCCCTCTCCCTCTCCCTCTCCCTCTCCCTCTCCCTCTCCCTCTCCCTCTCCCTCTCCCTCTCCCTCTCCCTCTCCCTCTCCCTCTCCCTCTCCCTCTCCCTCTCCCTCTCCCTCTCCCTCTCTCTCTCTCTCTCTCTCATGCTTATCCCAACCTCTGCACCTTCGCATCTCCGTTGCAGATTACGGAATGTATATTATACATACCTATGCGACATTGGAGGGGGCTGAGGGGGGCGACGCAATATATATTTATCACAAAAGAAATTTACAGTGTAGTTTTCCTGCAATGAATTGATGAAAATTCTTTTCATACGTGCGCACTATCGCAGTTCAATTCATGTTTGACGATTTACGAGTATACGCGTACAATTTAAAAATACATACATCTTGTTGTATGTCCCGATCGATTATTATTGTTGTCGCTGTTGTTGTTGCTGTACATAGGTATATACATTGCGCGTAACTCGATTCGGTCATGTGTGGTATTGTTCTGTCTCTCTCTCTCTCTCTCTCTCTCTCTTTAATATATTTGGTTTCTTTCATTGCATGCAGTTAATCGGCTTGCTTGCCACTCTCCTTTTCTTTTCTTTTCTTTCTTTTTAGTATTATTTCTTTTTATTTGCACTATTTGTATGCTTTATTTGTGCTATATTTATGCTCTATTTGTGTTTATATTCGCTCGCGGTTTCTCCGCGTCTTGACTCTATACTCTGTATGCTTCTTCTTAGTTTTCTTAGTTTTCTTAGTTTTAAGCCTAGGTTAAGTCTTATTACTTTTATTTAATCTGTTTTCATGTACCCATTGCCCACGGAGTTTTTTCTCCAGGGCATAATAAAACTTATTCATTCATTCATTCTCTCTCTCTCTCTCTCTCTCTCTCTCTCTCTCTCTCGCTCTCTCTCTCGCTCTCTCTCTCTCGCTCGCTCGCTCGCTAGCTCGCTCGCCCTCCCTCCCTCCCGCCCTCCCGCCCTCCCGCCCCCCCCCCCCCCCCTCTCTCTCTCTCTCTTTCTTTTAATTATTTATTTTATATATTTTGTTCATTTGATTTATTTGATTTATTTTATTTATTCTATTTATTTTATTTATTTTATTTGTATTATTTCTTTTATTTATTTCATTTATTTTATTCATTTTATTTATTTTATACATTTTATTCATTTTATTCATTCAATTCATTTTATTCATTTTATTCATTTTATTCATTCAATTCATTCTATTCATTTTATTTATTTTATTCATCCGATTTATTCTATTTATTTTATTAATTTTATTAATTTTATTTATTCTATTAATTTTATTCATTTTATTTATTTTATTTATTTCATTTATTCTATTCATTTTATTCATTTCATTTATTTTATTTTTATTTTGTACTAATTAATTAATTTATTTATTTTCGTATTTGTGTGTGCCTGTGTGTGTGTGTGTGTGTGTGTGTGTGTGTGTGTGTGTGTGTGTGTGTGTGTGTGTGTGTGTGTGTGTGTGTGTGTGTGTGTGTGTGTGTGTGTGTGTGTGTGTGTGTGTGTGTGTGTGTGTGTGTGTGTGTGTGTGTGTGTGTGTGTGTGTGTGTGTGTGTGTGTGTGTGTGTGTGTGTGTGTGTGTGTGTGTGTGTGTGTGTGTGTGTGTGTGTGTGTATGGGCCGAGGGTCGAGGGGGGAGCTAGGGAGGAGCCCGCCATTGTGTGGTCCAGAACTCTCATATATGCACTACTAACAGTCATGTGAAACGTCAGTCATGTGCAACGTGTTGTTTATTTGATTGAAATAAAATATTCTTAAGCAGGAATAAATATTTATCTCTCACAACTAGAGGTATTTCCTTTTCTTAAGTAACAAAATCTACTTGAAATTCGCTTACTACGTTCAAATAAATTGAGAAACAAATAGTCATTTATGATACCAGTGAGCGAAGTACGTGACTCGCATGAGTGTAGTTTGTCGGCCGACCGATGCGAGGGTGAGAAAAACACAATTGCGAGGGTCACGTACGCGCACGCATATCGGATACTACTTCTTGTAACACCTGTAATGGGAAGTTCAACTCGAGAAAATTGTAAACGTAGTAGTCTAACCGAACAATAAGCGTAGACGTGTTGCTACAACACTGCGGACGTGATCGTAGTCACGACTCCAGAAACGTCCGATGGCACTACTTACGTCTTATTTTCTCAAATGAGCGTACGGGAATAAATGATGTAATAATATGAATAAATAATATTTTTTGACTAAGAGCATACGCTCTGTTGACTGAATTATTCACTGTTTTACTGCTTTTAGACATTTATTTGTTTATTTATTTAAAGATTGACGACATATATCCTTGCACATAATAAAAAGATATAGTACCATATTATATAAGCATTAGGTGGAACGGTGTTGCGGTGAAACTTTCAAGAAACAACTATTTATACTTGAATAAAGCTCTGGAAAGATTACTAATAATGAGTAAGAAATTTCTTCTCTGCATGCACGATGTAAAAGGAGACTGTAGTGTGTAGATGTTATGTTTACCCTTTTTGAATCCTTGCTTCCGATGAGAAGCCCGTAAGACAGCAATGCCGTCTAATAAATGTGATGCGGATGTGCAATTCATTAATCTACGAGAGAATTTTGTTGAAAGAATGTAAATTTGAGAACTGGTGAATTCGAAAAATTAACGACGGAGCCAGGAATCGAACCTGGTATCTAGAGATGCTTGACCGGAGCCTTACTCCACCAGACCACCTAGCCGCTACTAATTACCTAGCCGGTTACTAATAATGTAAGAAGTAGTATTGTATGGATCAAACCAACTTACGTTCTCATTTCCTAAATTCAATAAACGGTTCATTACAGAATAATGATTTTTATGTTTATGTAGAAATAATAAGTATTATACCACAAAGTCCTGCTTAGAACAGAAAATTGATACCGGAATAATATTTCAGGATAGTCAATCATGTTGTTGAGAATTTGATATATAAGAATTAGATCGATTTTACACATTGCTGAGCCAAGTCATGGTATTTGAAGAATTTGAGTAATATTGGAGTAATCATGATCAGTAAAACACATTGGATTGCCAGTCTTAACCCCTTGAGTGTCAGGCGAAAATGAGATTTTCGTGCCAGTTTCGTGTTGGAAAAAAATTTTTTTGGGTTAGCTAAATCCAAAACTAAACTCAGATTTTCAAAATTGCTCTGTTGGCAGATGGCAAAATGGCAGATCCAATATGGCGAAAGCAAATTCAAAAAAAAGTTTGATTCCAACGCAACTGAGTACTTAGAAGTTTTTGAGGTCGCTGAATCTGAATCTCAAATCGGATTTTCAAAATTTGAAATGGTGGATTCAATATGGTGGACGCAAGTTCAAAAATAAGTTTGATTCCAACGAAAGTGAGTACCTAGAAGTTTTTGAGGTCGTTGAATCTGAATCTGAAATCGGATTTGCAAAATTCACAATGGCGGATCCAATATGACGGACGCAGATTCGAAAAATAATTTGATTTCGACGATAGTGCGTTCCTCGGAGTTTCCAAGGTCGCTGAATCTGAATCTGAAATCGGATTTCAAAAATTCAAGATGGCGAATTCAATATGGCGGACCAAAACTTTGTCAACTGGATTGGATCAGATTTGAGCTTTTTGTCCGCCAAATGGATTCGACATCTTTAATTTTCTAAATCTGATTTCAGTTTCATAATCAGCGATCCCGAATATCCCTAGGTAGAGTTTTTTGACCAGATTCGATCAAATTTGAACTTTTTGTCTGCTATATTGGATTCACTATCTTGGTTTTTCGAAATCTGACTTCAAATTCAACGACCTCAAAAACTTGAAGGTACTCAATTTCGTCGGAATCGAACCATTTTGTGAATTTTCGTCCACCATATTGGATCTGCCATTTGTAATTTTACAAATCCGATTTCAGATTCAGATTCAGCGATATCAAAAACTTCAAGGTACTTACATTCAGAGAAATAAGACTAGTTTTCGAATTCACGCGTGCCATACTGGATCCGCCATTTTGAATTTCAGAAATCTGATTTCAGATTCAGATTCAGCGACTTCAAAAACTCTAAGATACTCACGTTTGTCGATATTAAACTATGTTTTCGAATTTGCTTACGATATTGGATCCGCCATCTTGAATTTTTGAAATTCGATTCTAGATTCGGATTCAGCGACGTCAAAAACGTTGGTTAACAAAACTAAAGTCAAATCGATATAATAGAAACAGTTTTTTTTCAAATGCCCACATATGTGTCATGACACAAAAGTGGCACAACTTTTTCTGCCCATATGTGTGTCACTGACAGTCGAGGGATTAAAAGCTACAAAGCGCAAGGATAAGTGATTTGATTTTTCGTTTGTAAATATTTGTATTTGTATGAGATTTCCAGGTGATAGAACAGTAAGTTAACATTGGATAAATAAATGAATAATAAAGTATTCCAAGGGTTTGTACATTACTGAAGCCTTTAGGAAAGCGTTTAATAAATTTGATTTGTTTTATAGCTTTAGAGACGATATATTTAATATGTTAGTCAACATTTAGATTACAATCAAAGTAGAAACCGAGATCTTTTGCTTCAAAAACTTGTTTGAGGAATGAATTACCCAATCTATATGAACTATATTCAGATTGTAGAGCCCGACTACCAAAAGTAATACAAAAACATTTATTTATTTTGCATATTATAAACCATTTTTGATGAACCAACTAAAATAGCATCTAAATCTTTGTGCAACAATATTTTATCAGTGACATTCATTATTGCCTTAAATATGTTAGCATCGTCAGCGAAGAATAAAGTTCTCACAGAATTTATTACAGAATGAATGTCGTTAATAAAAATAGTAACAAACTGTGGAACAAGGTGAGTACCTTGACCAACTCCAAATGTAATATGAATAGACTTCGATATGGATTGCTTGATTCTAACAAATTGAATATAACCTTTTAAGAATGATGAAACCCATTGAAGTAGTTTACTGTCTATGCTATAAGGAGATGCTTTACGAAGGACTAAATCAAAATTAATAACATCAATGATAGTACTTAAGTCAGTGTATACAGAGTCCACATTACCTTTATTTAAATGCTCAGTTAAATACTCCGAATAAACACACAAGTTTAATACAGTGGACCGGCCTGAGAAAAATCCATGTTACTCTAGAATAATGTGTTTGCGCAAATAATGTGTTAAAGATTCGAAAACCAGGCAGTCGTAATTTAACAAACATATTACACTTACTCAGTTAAATACTCCGAATAAACACACAAGTTTAATACAGTGGACCGGCCTGAGAAAAATCCATGTTACTCTAGAATAATGTGTTTGCGCAAATAATGTGTTAAAGATTCGAAAACCAGGCAGTCGTAATTTAATAAACATATTACACTTACTGACGGATAATTATTTACGTCAGCGACGTCACCTCTCTTAAAGAGTGGTGTAATAAAACAATGTTTCCAAAAATTTGGAAAAATATCAACTGATAACGATAAATTGAACTAATTTTTTAAAAAAGGTACAAAAAAAAGATGAGCATCACTTAATGAGCAGCGGGTGGATTTCGTCAGGACCCGGTGATATATATAGTTAAAATACTAATAACATATTAGCACCTATACATTTTTCTAGCTTTTCATCATCGAGGTAAATACGGCCTACAAAATAAATGAGAAAAATTTTACGGAAAGCTTGTGCGATAGTTCAGCGTATAGCGGGTAGGTGTATGCGACTAGATGGGTAGTATTCTAAATAAGGCGAGGTCCCTGGTTCGAATCCCGATCAAAGTGGTTAGCGTTTTTTTAAGAAACTAACTAAAATGGTGTTTACATCGGGTTTCGATCAATAATAAGTGGTTTGTGTGTCACGAAGTATACATGATAAGATTTAAATAATTGCCGCAATCGGGTAGAAGTTTTCAATTTTATTTTTAATGAGAACCACTCTCTCTAACATTACACTAAAGCCACTCAAATACAACATTACTTGCATTGAAAAAAATTCATACGCAGTGTTAACTCAATTAGTAATCGTTGTAAGATTGTTGGAGAAAGATAAATTAAAAGTGAAACCATGGTTTGAGACGTTTAGTTGGTTTGATCGTTAGCTTATGATACCTTTCGTTGAAACACCGATGTTTTCAATACTGTGAGATAGTAAATTAGAAAAATTTCTTGTGTTCAATCAGAATTAAATGTCCTGGTGTCCTGTCTGAGCCTATATTATTTTTTCTAGATTTCACAGCAACATTGAAAAAAAGCAATGTCACAGAAGCCTCGGCGACTTGACAGATGGATGGTAATAATCTAATGGTAAGCCTCTTTCATTAAGGAACTACTTCATGCCTACCTACCTGATTTATAAACGGCTACAATACGCCGTTATGCTTGCAGCGACCTAAATTAGCTCAATGTCTCACGGGTGCTGTATAATACTTACAAATAAGGAAAGGCATCGATATCACCGATTCGAAATATTCGACGCGCGTCGCTTCATTCCGAACAGAATATGTATACATGTATGTATGTATGTATGTATGCATATATGTATTTATCTATGTATGAATGTATGTATGCAGGTATGCATTTCTGTATGTATGGATGTATGTATGCATGTATTCTCGTATACACCGGAAAAGTAAATGGTTGTGTGACGCAACGCGGAAATAAAATGGCAGAAGTGGTCGTCAGAATACGCGTGGCCATGGGCCGGATTCAGTGGCTCAAGACTTGATACTTGGTACTCCAGACCCGGGATTCAAGATCACTTAAGTTCTTTAGTCACGGATCGGAAACATCGACTATAACCCTCGACCCTCCATATTCCCTTCCACCGCACCCCCCCTTCTCCTTTTCTCACTAGGTCATTAGTGGCGTTGTGCACACTGTGGCCTTAAAACCTCACATAACATTATATCCACCGACATATAAAGGTATTTATTACTACGTTAACAATGGTCGGTGAACGTGGAATAAAACTAAAAAATCTGAAAATAAAAACAAACTCGCACACACACTCACACGTATGTACATTATATCAAAACACACACACACGAGCATAACAGTACAAGTACGATAGCCGTTTCCACGAGGAATGACCTTGAATATCAAAATAAACAGATAGATGTAGTCTTTATTGACCGTGAAATGCAACAATAGCGGAGTCTTTACATGACACATTATTAGTTTATTCTCATGTTTTCAATAGTCAATTTCAACGCAAAGTGTAAACACGGGGACACAGTATAAAATCACGTGTAGAGAGGAAAATTTTATTGAACTATACCATTATTACACATTCTTCTGCATTTTGTTTATAGAGTTCCATGGTTTATTTATAGATTCATTTTTTATTCAAAGTTTATTCCTTTTTGACAATTTTTTCCGAGTTATTCTCAAAATTAAAGATTCACTCGAATTCTTGTGATTTCATACGGAAAATTTTGTTACTTTAGAAAAAACAATTTTTTTCATGATTCGGTTTGTTCGTATGTTTGGGAATTAATTTCTCATATAAACCGACAGTTTAACGGAATAAGAAACAGATTACCAATCAACTAGAAATTTTTTGCTCACCGAATTAAGTCGCAAGAAAATTGTTACATCTTTGTAACACATAATAGGTGAACTGACCCTGGTGATAAGTCAGGTTTCAGTAGTTTTCTTTATTTTCAAGAGAATGAGTATCTCATACACGAGTTAAATATGTATACGTGTGAGTGCCGGACCAGCGTAAACGGTGAGTGGGCAGTTGACCCGTAGCCGCGACGAAGCACAAACTTCTGTCACAAGTTAGAAATTCTCAGATCATTCGAAGATCGATGTTCGACGAACAGTCAAGAATTTTAACATCAACAAACAGATAAAGAAAAAGATAAGTCACATGTTTAAAGTTACAAAACCTAACAGATAATTGTCGACAATGAATATTTTGTATAACTGCATATTTTCTCATAAAACAATCAAGCTACATTCAACTTAACTTCAAACCCTTGCCTTTCTTTTATTTAGCTCAGTCATTACGAAAAAATATGGTATTTTGATCATTTCAACTTCAATTCATAATCATTAATTTCTATATGTGACATTGACATCATTGAGCTGGGTGTGTCGATTCACAACGAGCAGGGAAAATTAGTTTATTGTACGGGTCACTCAAATATTTCATTTCAGAGAAACAACGGTATTCAAGAGTGTGTGTGTTACATTTAACTAAAAATAATTTAATTTGATCATTGACTCAAGACTACTCAAAACAATTATCTAAAGTATTTAGCTACAAATAAATTGAATCATTACATTTATATATGAGTGATATGATCTCCAAATCAGGTGATTACCCTCGGTGATGAATGCTTATAATTTGTCACATTTTGCATGCTGGTAACTTTCGGGCGGTGAACTTTTTGTAGCAGAAGTGAGACCCGATATTGTAAAATTCATTAAAATGTTAGCAGTTAAAACTTAAGCAAGCTGTTGCTTACAAATTCATATCACCATGTAGACAAATTTTACCTAAAGTAAAAGTTGTTTCGCAACACATGCAGAAAGTGGCTTACATTTGTTCTAAATTTTTAAACTGAAAAATATTGATTTTTCAAGTCCTTGTTCTTTTATGAAGCAACTTCTAAAGGATTATTGAAGCATTTTGTTATGTAGTAGTTGATGGCACTACTGTGCAACTTATATACCTCGTACTGCTGATGTAACAATACATAGGTATACAGGAGGAATGATAAAAGTATAGAGTCGGAACAGCAACAGAGTGACGAACGTTCTAAATATATCTTTTTTAAGGTGTACACGGGAAGTTCGATTTTCAAAACATGTGGAGCGTGCGCGTGCGGATACACGGAGGGAAACGATCATTTGAGTCAAGCGATATTCGTTTAATTCAACGAAATGCTATAGTCAAATTCAGCGAACACAATACTCACTTAATTCAACAAAATACTTTTCTCGAACGAAGTACTTGTGACAACTTAATATAGACCCGAATCAAACCTTTCAATGATCATTTTGACTATCAATTTACTCAAGATAACACGGCGTGAGTTCCTTGCAATAATGTTAATTTTTTTTAATTTAATTAAACTTGAAAATTCAAGTAAAAGCATCGTAATCATTTTCTTTCAAAAGTATTAGATTTTTGGATCAAAAGAAATTGAGCTTATTATAGAGTCAAAAGTCCAATTAATTGAAACAGGTAATGAAATTTGTTGTTACAAGAATCTTTTACATCGATTGAACTTTAGAGTTATTCAAGCTCACAAAACGTATTCTTTGAATCATATCATTTACTTTAAATGGGTAACACCCAGAAACTTATCGTTGTATGTGTAGTAGTATAAATCAAACATGTCTCAATAGTTTTTGTTTATTTGTAGTCAATATCAATTCCGGTGAATCAAAACTTGACATTATGTTTTCTTCGTTTATAATAGTATAGGTCTGATGACAAATTTATCTTACGTTATCCGAATCTAACTTCCCAGCAGACTACCCGGTTTTATAAATATCTCTGAAGTTAATCGTACCGAGAAGGTTCACCGCCTAGTGGCCGTTTATAGTACTAGTATACTGATGTTTACGATGAATATATTCTCTACTTGTTTCAAAGCATGTGGTGTTTCTTTTACCTCGTAAACAAATTAGTGCAACTGATTCAACCAATTACGCCAAACAAGCTCCGGTTACATCAACATAGTATGGCATTCAATCGATATCAATTTTTTGTTGACTAGATTCATATACTTATTTTATTTGAAGTACCTAATTATTTCTTTCAACAAGCATGCGATTTGGAAGAACAATAAATAAACTTCAAATGAAATGATATTTAGTTGACTCAATTTCGGATACACATCAAAAGGTTCACCCGAGTCAATAATTCACTCGATCGTGGCAAGAAAAGCTTTTATTGAATCAAGGAATTCGCTTACAAACTAACGAAATCGAAATTGTTGGATTAAAGTCTTTATATTTGAAACAAATGAGAGATACTAGATTAAAATGAATGAAGTACAACAAAGTCTATTTTGTTGGTTCAAAAATTCCTTTCCCTCTGTGTAGACAATATCTAACTGATGTGATTACAGCACTTGCTTTGGCTAATGCAGCGTTCACACTCGTATTCGTGTGAATGCAGTATTTATCTTTGCAGTCCGCACTGCAAACAAATCTTTGGGGTCCTAGTACTTCCGCGTCTCTAGTTATGGAGAAAATCAAAATAGTACCTGTATTATGTATCTAGAGGGGCATGAAGACGATTTTGACAACTATTTACTCAGGCGAGCATCACACGAGTAAAAATCTCTTTCCACCGATGATGCTCACGATACTTTTTATCCTAATTTCTTTGAAAACAGCTTTTCAAAGCATGTTGGAACGGAGATATGGTGACCGGTGCACATGAAGCTTCATAAAATATCAGAAAGTAGCAGAAATATCAGCGGATGAAAAGGCAATGAAAAAATCTTGAATAATTAATATCGTAGAAAAAACAGTTTTGAATTAGTTCTTCATTTTGTTGTGTACAAGCCAAATCTGTGAAAAAAAGTACATGTTTTCATTTAAAAAAGCAATAATTACCTCCAAATGACCTTGTAAACGTTCACCGAATACGATATACGAATACGAAGTACGATATCACAGTATATTGTCCCCTTCGAACCATGAATCTTTCAATTCAAACATTTTTCTCTCAAATGCGTTGTTGAAAGATATTCTGCTATGTCAACTTAGATAGAACACCCTGTATATGCCTATAGTTTTTTGAAATGCCAAGTACGAATTTTAGAAAATAATATTATTTTTGCAATTAAAATCTATACCTCATACAACATTTGGAGGGTGACCTTTCAACATGATGAAAGAAGATAAGGTGTGTTCTCACGCAGCCATCTCTGAAAACCAATCGCGTCCTATGCCAATGAAGACCATCGTTGAACTTCAACCGATCGCATTCGAGATCATTTAGCGCACATTTTAAAGTGTGGAAATCTACACACGGCACATATATAGCATTATATATTTTCAAAATGGTTTCTATTGGGCTAACAACCAAATATCGTGTGCGCACAACGGGACGAAAATGCGTCCGCCGGAGGAGTATACCTTTCAAATATTTGGCTTTGACAGTTTTTGAGACCTGTATTTACATTGCATTGGTCGATATTGACAAGCAGTAAATTCAAATTTACCTATCTCAGCAAGTATCAGTTACATATTTGCATTGTTGCATTCAAGGAAAATAGCGCCCGGTCAGAGCCACGCAACTTTTATCTCATTGTCAGCCAAGCGTAGCTGACAAACGCTGCGAACAAAAACTTGTGCATATGTTGGCGCTGACGATGACCGCGTTGCTTTCAAAAGACCTTCCTTGCGTGTGACAGTAATCTACATCGTAAAAAACTGTCACGTTTGTTTGAAAAACTTGTAAATTTATTGCAGAGTTCTAAAGTTTTTCGTCATTTTAAAAATAGTTTCGGCGGATAAGCGTTCGCAAAAACATTTCCAAAAACTGTAGTGCCAAAGTTGGCACTACCGTAAAGTTACGGAGCGACCCAATTTTGAAAAAATAATTCAATTTGTCATTCAAATAGCAATTGAATAATTCCGTAGTTCTATACGAGCAATAGTTCTGGATGCTGATATCAGAAGAAAAAAATTCAATGCAAAACATTCTAGAACCTCATTTTTGTATGATACTTAATTTCTTACCAGTTCTGAAATGATCTGAAAGTATTTTAGGTTCCTGATGAGTGAAAAATCTATACCACGTTGCAGTACCGGCGATTTATGATTTTCTCAGTCATGGAGTTCATTGTAGAGGAGGAAGAGGTTGTTTCTTTATCTCATCGCAATTACATGGTATTTCAATTCACATGATATCTTTGAACTTCCAAAACATATTGAAGTAGTTTTTCAATCAGGACAAAAATAACCTGAACTTCACCATCCCACTAGTTCATGATGGAGTCAGCACCGATTTCTGTTGCTATTTTTGCATGAACATGAAGGATCGCTGCATGAATCAATCTATATAGCAGTATTTTTAATCTCAGGTAAGTTTTCAATTTCTGTAAAATAAAAAATATCCATACCGTAGTGCAAGACGACGCTTCGATGAATGAAATAATTCTCAACACATTTTCAGATTCTGGATGTATATTAATGAGTAAAATATTTTATACACGATACGCAGAAAATTCGAGGTAATTAAAGGGATACAGTAAAGGGTACAGTAGTAGGCATAAAATCATGTGCATATTCAAAATTTTTTTTTACATGAAAAAAAAGTTTATTCGTAAAAGTAATCAAAGGTCTATTAAATAAATGTCTCTAAGTATCGTAAAATTTTTTTTTTAAATTCTTTCATAAAGAAGATGGCCGCCCACAGCGCGTTTCTGGCGAAACATTTTTTTATTTACGCTCCGCTGCATGCAAAATTACATCGGTAATTTTGGACCTCGAACAAAATAAAACAATTTTCGTTATTTTACATCTAAACATGTAGAGAAGTGCATAGGATTTTTAGAAAATATTGACTTTTTCAAAAATGGCGCACATTTGAACTTGACACCTTCATGTTTTTCGAATAATTTCGTATAAAATTGCTCGGAAAATGAGAAGTTTTTAATTAATCAAAAAAGCCCCACGCACTTCTGTGTGCAATGCAATTACAAAGATTGTGTCAAAATTTGAAGTCGATCGGATAAACGTTGTGGCCGTGATTTTTCATACAGAATTAAAAAATGCTGTTTTGAGATAAACGCGTTTGAAGTTTTGAGTAGTATAAGAACGAGAAAACGGGTGTTTGTCGACTACCGTCCTTCTCAAATGCTTGACTGTGCCTAACTGACTGAAACAGACGTTCGACAATTTTAAACTTGTCTAGACTAGTCAAGAAACAAATCATTTCAATAACATCTGCCGTATACCTGCTCTAGTTCCCTATACTAACTTCCCTCTAGCTCGCTGCGGACCAGGCGGCCTGGTACTAAAATTCGAAAACCTAGTACTTATTGTTAGAGATTTTTCCCAGACATGATCTTTAGGGACATCATTTTTGAGGTCCTAGGGGACCATTAAAAAAAAATCGATTTTTCGAAAATTCTACAGTGACCTAACCCCTTAGGTCACTAGCTCAATGATAGTGACCGAAATTTATCGGTCTCTATTATCAACATATTTTCATTTGGTTTCGTTCAAGTGTACATATACGAATATTATTTAATCTGTGGATGTGTTTCGTTATTTTTGTCAGGTATGGAAATTCTATTCCCAACGTATGTCAAGCATGGATTGCATTGATCATACCAAAGTCGTCGGCGGTACTTCGTTACTCAGCCAAAATATTAAAAATAAATGCATGTATTATATCACATCCACTGTGTCATCTGCTACGCAAATTAAAAAGATTTTCTTCAATCGGTAAGAAAAATCAACTCTCTTGTTAAACTTTTTGGAAATAGAAAAATGCAGTTGAATTTTATTCTCATAATACTGTAAAAGTATTGGGGGTTCAAGGTATTTCACAAAATTTTGATAATCTTTACTACCTTATTGGAATGACACATTAGAACGTGTGGCTGCTAATTCTGGCTGCTAGCTTCAGCCTCGTATCTTATAGGTATGTGTCAGAATATTACGACAACGAAATATAAATTTTGGCCTCAACAGGAATTTAAACCTCCTTCAAATCATTTCAGAGCTCAGAAGAAATTATACCAAAATGGGGTGCTGATATTTTTTAATTTTTTGTCTTTTTCATATTATGTCATTATCCAGACCTATTGTTCATACATATAGGCACAAAATCACAAAACTATTCAAGTTCTATCCAGAACTCGTAAATTCAATCATTTTTTCAACATTCAGGCGTTCTATCAAGTTAGTAGCTCATTTTAGAAAGGTAATTTTTTAAACCTTTATCGATTCGAACTATTTTTGCAAATTATAAGGAACTCTAAAATTCCTGAGAAGGATTGCAAAACTCCCGAACAAACATAGTCTTTAGAAAATATGGTGTCAAAATCGAGGTTAGAAAACGTAGTTCAATTTTCGCTTGCGATATGCCAAAGATGTATTTTCAGAAATCAAATATTTTTTTTAGCAATCTTTCAACAGATAAACTATCGAATTCCACTTCATAGACGCTATCCATGTGATTTTTCACGAATAACGAGAGCACTCAATTTTGATTTAGAGTACCTCATAAACACCTAAAAAACACCTGATTTCTGAAAAAGTGTTGAGCAATAATTCTGGTTCTTCCTTTTTCAGTTTACCGGTTTTCTAGTATATGGCATACTACTAGATCGGTTGATAACTGAATTCCCGGCAAACCCGAGGAGCGCTCAATTTTAAATCAAAGCACCTAATTAGCACCTGAAAAGTATATCATTTTCATATGCGTCATATTCCGTTTGACCAACTTTGATCCGAATTAATAGACGTGGTTTCGATACCGCTCGTCGGAAAAATTACCGATCAACTACATGCATAGTGGTACAGAATTGTTCTATTAGTCAGTGTGTAATAATAAAATTGATTCCTTTCTTGTTTTTTCACCCAATTTCCTTAATTTTTCCATCGCCATGCTCGGGTTCGAAATGTGATTGAGAAAAAATTGCATTTATACCGACCGAGACATCTATAAATTTGTTCATTTAGTATAAAGTCATGAACGATACAGGAGTATATTCTTTGGTGATTTTCAAACATGCTGTGGAAAAAGTTTACGTATCGGGATTAGTGAAATTTGACTTTACAGGCCCAAATTGATAAGCCTGTGCAGCATTCTCACCTCAGATTTCAGATTTCAGATTAAACAATCAGAACGATGCTTCAGCAGATTCAGATCACGACGAGAGTTGAACGTGCTTAAATGGAAATATGGGACTTTATATTAGCATGTTATGCCATTTTTAAGATGATTCACGGATTAGTATTTTCATTCTTCTATACAAGGTTGACCCTGTAATGTCTAGTGAAAGTTAAGGGGTCAAATAATGATAATCTGACCTTCTTTCCATACTTAATGTCGACCTTTGGAAACTACAGCAAGTGTCGGAATCTGGTTCGAAATATAGTTTAATCTCATGAAACCAATGGTGCCAGAAGATGAGGTTAAATTTTTATTCACGTTAACGTAACAATTAAATTTCACGAAGACTCTTTATGTAATTACGTCATGATTGTCTGAAATTTAGTAAACTGTGACAAAGGAAAACATACTTTACACAGTTTGCAAACTTAACTTCTTGAAAGTTATTCTTATGTTGCCAAATAATGATATTTTATTCAATACTTCGTTGCGTTAAAGTCTGACTTTAAGTTTACTGACTTTAACCTCCTGCCACTAGAGTGTAATTCCCTAAAGTGCCAAATAATCATTATTGTTTAAAACGTCTTTAGGATCTTGAATAGCAGCAATATGACATTCACAAGAGCCGATCAATCGCAAGCAGTAGGTGTAGATATATATATATATGTACCACTAAAACCACCAGGATAAGGTGTGCTGGTACGTGAGTTACATTTGGCACGATTAATCAAGGATAACAGCTATGGAGTGGGGGGTAGAGCAAAGCGACGGTACGAGGCCTAAAGTCGTCATGCAATCGTCCGTATACCTGTACCGCATTCATAAACGAGTGAGGGAAGGGGGGCTAGGGAAGTCCAAACCACGCGTTTCACTTTCCTTCGAGAACAGATTGAATCTTCGTTTCATTTGCAATAGAACGAAACAATATTTCGCGCGAAGTAACCGGGACTTTTCTTTCAAGTACATACACGCGAGCTCGCTATGAATTCATAATTTCAGCCACTTAATGATTTATCATTCATTCGCAACGAGTGCCACATGTGGCATTTTCGAAACTGGCTGTTTCGAATCTTAATTTCAAGGGCAGAGTCATAACCGGGGTCAGGATTATAAGACAGTTGAGGCTTAAGGATGTACTGGCTATACATTCTCAACCAAAAGTGAGTCTCGGTGACAATATCGAATATTTTATAAGATAAAAATCAGAAAAAAATCAACCACAATAAAGACGATAAGAAAATTATAATTGAATAATAACAATGCCCAAAAGTTATCCATAAATTGTTTAAACAAGGTACTGTTCAACAAATTTTTAGGGAATGTTTTTTTTGTCATGTGGAATGAATTCATTGGTTTTTCTGAATACACATGAATTTGTAAGAATTTTCTCATTATTTTGAAATTTCCGTTTTCAAAAATTTGTAAAGGCTGTATTTACGAAGCCTTTCTTCGTATAAGGTATTCAATATTGTCGCCGAGACTCACTTTTGGTTGAGAATTTATAGCCAGTACATCCATAACATAATCGCAGAATCCAGTATTTTCGGTTTTGTACTGCATGCGTACACCCAGCAAATCAGGAAATTTTTACGAATCACCCGTCGTAAGAGTAACAAATAGCTCGTAGTCCTTAGTAACGGTGACATCATAAGCCATAATTTAATTACTTGATAAGTAAAATGATGGCCGTTGAGTTGTAAAAATAATCATACTGCCGGAATGGAATCGCAAGCATAAAGTTCAAGGCCACCGTGTTAGCTTTGTTTCAACATTTTCATACGTCTATCGAATACTTTACGCAGTTGACCGACTATACAAATTGACTACAGTACGACCAGGGACTAATTACCTCTCACACTTGGGTTTAAAATAACTGAGCCTATAAACCTATTGCGTTGGCAATGCCGATTAGCGTTCGTTTAGCGGAAATATCTTCTTACAGAATTGCGCATTACTGACACTGAGTAATATCGTTGTTCCAATTACAACCAAAGTACACCTACTAAATTTCACGACAAAACAAATATTGTAGTTACTTATAAAAATCCACATAATATTCCCATCATTACGCTTAGAAACAATTTCTCGTTCGGTATGTCAGAATAAACTATTGTCTTTTTAACATCACTATCAACTATAATTTCACCATATTTTTTTTGATGAATCAAAACTCAAGGCATGATTTCCTAGGATTGCAAAATATCAATTGTGCGATAGCTTATGTAGGCGAGTAAACTTAATTACGTATTGTAAAAAATTCGAGCAAAGAATTTCAGGCACTCCAGTCGAGTCAGTTATCAACCATTAATACAGTAGTAAATATGACCGACTATATATGAAGTACTGACGATACACGACGACGCGAATGCCGCGGAGTTCGATATACTCGGTGACCAAACTGATGCCGCGTGACGCGTTTTGCGGTAACGCAGTCGCGACGAGATCGCAGCGATAGGCCACGACGCCCTTCCTCCGACAGTGCTCGCGGCGACGAACCAAGCGCTGGAGCGGAGTGAGAGAGATTTTTGAATTCAGTCTAGCACGAGCTACTGCTCAGGAGACACCCGTAAGAGACTTGCTTGTTTCAAGGTAGATTTCACACACTGAGTTTCGAACTTGTTTGTTTGTTTATCGGTAAGCTGTACGCTCTACGATGCTGGCGAGTACAAGGCAAAAACCAGTTTGAAGCTGAAAAAACACTACGCATCTTTCGTTGTCGAAATATTTTCTTCCGATTCACAAGATAGAGAGGTTACATATCTACATAACACACACGCGACACGTTGTAGCGGCTCCGCGCTGATTGCGCAGCTTGGTTATAATTGGGTTCGGAAGACTGTTGCGTCGTTGGTATTCGTATATAGTGCGTTGTGTTTGCCGAACAATTAAGTGTTGGTGATAATATTCAGATTTAATATATTTTTAGTCAGTTTATCATTATTTTATTTGCGAAACACAGGCAACATCGGTTCTGTAATTGGCAGTATAAATGTACAAATACGTTCCTGTGCTTCAAAATTTTCATTTGCATCGCAAATGATCTACGTAAACGTATGTTGCAGCCACGAATGACTCGGTATCGGATGTCGTTGCAGTACGGTTAGTGGGTGATAAGATTGATACCGTTTGAGTGTTGTACCGTATACATTTTAGTTCAAATTGACCTAACTATTTTTTAGTTTTTTGAAACTTTTTCTACCCCGTAAGTGCTCAATGTTTTCAAAAAAGTCACGAGATCATCAAAAACGACCTTCTTCAAACAGTGATTTCTCGGCTCTTAATGACTGTACGACCTTCAGCATAGGCTTGTTTCGAAGGAATATAGAATTGAAAGGAGCTTCAAATACACGATTTTAATACCTTAAACTCATTTTTCGTGTGATAAAAATAAATTATCGTCGGATTGCTTGTTCAATTCTTCACAAAATATATTTTTTCAAAATGGTGTTTGTATGATTGAGATATCTTTATTCAGATACTCGCATCGCTCGACAGCGCGTCGTGCGACGCAACAATCGGAGAATAGTGATGGTACGTGTGATCAGTCGAATTAGTAAAGATCTCGACGTGAATCGACCCTTCCTCGCCGAGTTTCCTAATAAAATTGTGTATTTTGTAGACTATAATGTATAAATAAACGAAACGTGCTAGCCCTGCTTTTAAAATGTCGGATGGACGAATCAGATTTTATCGAAATGTTATGCGGTTTTTGTGTCCGGTCTCTATGAGGGCCTATGAAATTTTATCGGACGATACAAATGAAATTGCTACCGTACCGCAGAATAGTAATATTTTCACCGCAACTTTCCGATGCAATGTTTATTACTGATCTTTAGTAAGATTGGAGATGTGAACGAAAAAAATAAATAAAAGAATTGATTGAAAAAAATATTGTGAGAAAAAAAGTTGGACGCCAATGGGACGCGAACACTGGTGAGTAGTGTGCCAGCCGTGTGTACACTTGGGGACAATAAATCTGAGACTGCTAATTTTTTACACTAGGCAGTTATGTTGGCAACACAGAGAAACCTACAGCACCATAGTCGGCCAAGCGAGAAACAAACTCAATCTCAATAAACATAACATAACCCATGACCGTCATATATGCATTTTTTACTACTAAATTTTTCAAGAAACTGCATCCCCGTAACTGTGGAAAAAAATTTACTTCAATAATTTTTAATCAAAACTAGCTGTGCAAGGATATGGGGCGGCAACCCAAACACGTTTTGTTTATTTATAAATTATATTGTATAAGATACATATTTTATTAGAAAACTCGATGAAGGAAGCTCGATTTAGGTCGGGATCTTAGACTATGCGCTAGTAAAGTTTCTTTGGCACGCAGCCTATGCGCCATTCGTCTCATTTTTTTTAAATTCTGGGCGATCAAAACTCGTAATCATATGTGACAGACATGTGAAAAGTTGCCTTTATTTCCAATTATAAGTAAATAATTACGCACAATGTCAGTGAAATAATTAATGTGCGGCTTTCAAGAAGTGCAATTAGATATTTTTAGTAGAAATAGTATTGCTAAATGTACAAAATTATGTACAAGTTTTCATGTGTCGAATGTAGATGAAGAGATTGATGTTAATAATTCTTGACGTATTATTATTGGTACGGTATTAAGAGAAATACCAAGTCAAAATAGCTCAAAAAATAAAACTAATTATTGTAATGTTATTATCGAAGTAAGTTTAAAACTTCAATTCATAAATAACCTATTCTTACCAAAATTTCTAGGTTATTTATGAACTGAAGTTCTAAACTTACCTCAATAACAACATCATAATGAGTAATATTCATTTTGTACCTTCGGAAATACTTTTTCTTCTAAAAATATCTAATTGCAGTTCTTGAAAACCGATCATTAATTATTTTTACTGACATTGTGTGTAAATATTTACTTAATGAAAATAATAAAAGTCAGCTTTTGCATGTTATCCCATATTTCCACGAGTTTTACATGCTCAGAATTAAAAAAAAATAACACGTGATGGCGCAAAGGCTGCTCGCTAAAGATACTTTACTAGCGTATACCGAGAGATTCCTGTGATATCGTCCGTTCCGTAAGGTATAGCAATACAAGCCCTACACAGGCGTACACCTCGTGCGTAGACTCGTTCTGACAGAAATGAGCTGCCAGTGGCACTCCCGCTTGATTAATCGCGCTAGGCCAAATTCGTAGAGTGGGATTAATCTTTTCGCGTTAACTTAAGAGATGTAACCGGGAGGCGTCAAGAAACAAACAACTGATGTAAGTTAAGGAGAAAAGGTCAACAAAGAGTTATATGATATCGACAGTGGTTCAGTAAATACGTTTAACGTAGACATTTAACTTCAAAATTAGTTAACGAATTTTAAACAAAATTTCATTCAATTGATCAATGGGTGATGTTTGTAAACAAATTGCAGGCAAAGTGAAGCAGGTAATAAATCATTCGAGCTAATATCATGAATACATAATTAATTTGTGAACTACAATTCGAAATAGAACGACAATTAAACCCGCAATTAAATACTCGAATAATGGTGTGATTACTTTAATAAAAATTAAGGGGGTCATCTGGCGTGAAAACTGTTTGTTTTAAAAGGTTTTTTGGGTATCTTTGTAAGACACACCATTAAAATAAAATTTCACATCATTTTCACGCTATATTTATTGACATTTGAAAAAACTTTATAAATTCTTTGGAGACGAAATATTCAATATAACTTAATGTATACTGACCGATAGGAACATATGTAAGGAACGGGCTTGAGTGTAGACTCGAATCCGACTGTTCTGATCAGAAATAAAAAAAAAAACCAGCGGCATTTTAATCTTTAGGCTTGTGGGTATGGTATGAACTAGAATAAGCCTGAAACTTTGTAATTTAAATTTTTAACAGTTTAAAAAAAAAAATTAGAACTCATCATTTTTTTCCATTTCTTTAGCTCGTAAAACAAAAACTAGCAAAGCAATCATGATTATTGTAGTTCACGCGATAGGTATAGGTATAACAAAGATGCTGTAAAAATTTGAGCACGATCGTTTCAGTGCTTTTTGAAATATCATGTCTTGTACACTTTTGAAAATTGTTGTTTCGAGAAAAACGCGATTCGAAGTTAGCGTGTTTAAAATTTTGACCTCGGTTTTGAATTTAATTTCTGTATGAAATGACATCCTTAATCGGCGATCCATGGGGCATATAGGAGGTTTACTGCTGCATTCGCAGCTTCCTCACAGGCTGATCTTTCTAGCCTTGAACTCGACTTTATTGAGGCGCACACTGTGCATTGTTTCACTCAAGTGCTCATAACTTCCTCAAATTTTGGAAATTTGGCATCAGCCCTGGGCAGAAATATTATTAAAAGATGTATCTATAATAATATGCAAAAAAAATCGTTTTTTTTAAATTTGAAGACTAGACAACCCCCTTAGCAATTTGTGGGGATGTATTGTTGAACTAACAAATCTGTTGGTTCCGTGAACTTATTATTGAAATACATATAATAAATAATTTAATAACCATTTTTAAAAAATTAAGAAAATTAACATTATACGGGATGTTTCATTTCAATCGGCTTTGAAAAAAAATTTCACAAATCGGCTCTTATCACACCACCGGTCGAGTTTAGGTGATAAGTATATGGTACTTTTTGATGCAGAATTTGATGCCCTTTTCAAATACATATGAAAAAAATCCACTGTTCCATTACAAAAAAACCAAGTCGACCTTCACCTGACGTGGGTGGCTCCTCTTATGAAAAATCTGATGCCTTCATGCTCTTTCCCCTTTCGAAGCTTGTATATTTCGTATAGCACGTTCTTTCGTATCTTTCTTATTGTTAGTTTCGGAGTAATTGGGCTGCGACGATTAGAGTGAAAAACCTTCTATGTAGTTTGAATACAATATTGGATCCTTCTCTTGGTCCGTGGCAGCCATCGTTGCACCGTGTGCGAGTCACCGCGGCGTCGCAGGCCCAGTACACGACGATTATGTAACTATTTCAATCATACAGGCACCATGAAAACACCATTCTAAAGAAAAAAAGCTCGTGTGATAGAGAATTGAACGGGAAATATAATGGTAATTTTATTTATAAAAATTTTAGACCAAGAGTCCACAGTGAAAAATGCATGTTGATTATTAAAGTATTCACGACAAAAAAATTTGTGCTGATCTCGTAATTAGTAATTATGCATTTGTAGCTCGATTTGTAGCTTGTTTTTTTCATCCTTAATACGAGCTCATACAGAAGGTCGTACACAGAAAAAAATCTTATAATTATGACAACTATAAGATATATTATATCTAGAATGACCGTAATTGGATGAAATATAAAATATAATTTTTCTCACTATAACATCGGTCATTAAATGTTTATATCAACTTCAAGAATATAGTAAAAGAAAGTAGTTATGATAACTGCGTTCTTCATTGGTAGTGAAGACTACGAGGTTATCGTTGGCCTGACATATGGCGCTGCGTTGAATGTAACATTTGGTTTGATTGTCATTCACATAATGCATAGTTGCCTTAACACATATAAACCACCATATAGATGAATTCAACTATTCGACAATTTTTTATGCAATGACAACGTTATATTCTGTAGTTGAGCGAATCAGCGCAAACGGATTTCCTAAACGATTCTTGAGTTAGATTGAATATGAAAATAGCTGTCATAATTATAGAAAATATAAACAATCTCCTTTTATACACGGAGAGAAAAGAATCATTGAATCAACCAAGACGATTTATTCAAAAATTACTGCTTCAACCATCATTTTATGAAAATAAATACACCGTAGTTAACATATTAAATTCGATGCGACTAGGTAGTTATAGGTAATTGCAAGCAATAGCCAGTTCGAATCCCAAACGAAAACGCGCGTGTGGCGCTTTTCAGAATCTAACAACATAAAAATGAGATTTTTCAGACGTACGATCAATTATATGTAATTAGCTTTTCAGGAAAATGTACCAATTGCCACAATTAGGCTAAATGTTTAGATTTCATTTTTTCATTAGAACCACTGATTACACGTTTATGTATAGTTATTGAATCTATTGCATATGCTCCTGAAAATGATATACTAATGTTAAACTTACGCACATAACGAGTTCAATTCTTCTACGGAACAGTACTACCATCAAATCAGTTGTGACCGGATGACAACGATAATAGTTGGCATAATGATATATTATGTTTGGTTTTACCAGACCACATAAGTATTGTTGTAATACGAACGAGTAAATTTTTTATAACAATCACAGCAAATAAGGTACGCCAAAAAAGTTTCATAGTAAAGCTACATTCATTGTTAGTGAAAGTAATTATGTGACTACCGTTGGAGATATAGTACCACTAAGCATAGATAATCATTGATTTTACTATATTTTTTATAATTAGTATAACAATAAAACATTCACGCACCAGGAGCATGCTACATTTTTTAGTCAATTTATAGTTGCCAGAACTATACATTTTGATCAATGTACGATTATTAGGAGCCAAGAAATTATCATTTGAAGGAAATCGTGGACGACGGTTTCGGACACAATCCGTAACAGAAAAAAAAAAATTAAAAAATTGAAAAAACTGGTGACGTTGAAATGGTATACGGTTTAATGTAAAATGAGTCATACTTGCTACGAAACCCGAAAATCATTATCAATTTAAAACATAATGTGTGAGACACTCGAATTGACTAACAATAAGGTACATAATTACGAAAAACAGTTCACGACAATAAAAAGTGAGAAGGAATAACGTATTAATAAAAAATAAAAATTACAACACTGTACGATAAGATTATTGAGTACAGTGATGGAGCCACGTATGTTTTGTAAATAAGTAGATTTCAATTAAATTGTGTACGTGGAATATCTGACTAGATAAAAACAGTGGGAATCAGTATTGAGTCCGATATTAAGGAGTTTTGCGGTTTTGAAAATCAATGTGGATGACGCTGCGTGCCATAATACTTATCCCCATAAAGTACGTCGATGCAAGAACCTTGCGCCCAATAAATTAAAGTGGAAACTACCAAAAAAATTTATTTTGCAACTTGAAAACCACCAAAATAATAATATACACTTCGAGAAATGAATTCTGACACGGCCAACTTTTTCGACTAGTCAGTTGCGTTAACAATACAAAGTCAGCCCGTTTCTACCGCCGGCCAGCCGCGAAACAAGGTCAATCTTCGTAATCATAACAGAACCTAAAAATACTACATTCAAATGTCGTGTTTACAAAGATTGCTTCTCGGCTAGCAGGCGGTTGCGATGCGGAGTGATTCTGCATTGCCAACGTAACTAACTAGACGAAAAATTTGATCGTCTCAAAATTCATTTTCGCAAGTGTAGATTTTAATAAACATTACCAACAATATCCTTACCTACAAAAAATATTAAAATAGAAATGCCTACTGCCAAGTACGTAACTTCCTCGCAAAAATGAGAAATCAACACGACAAATAAAACACGCAGAGAATTGTTTTAGAACAAAATCATGATTTTCCTAACATGATTTCATCGCAGCATCCAGTTTGTTCAAAGGTGCGATAGGTTGTCAAACCAAGTTTGATCGATTATGTAAACATAAGCTTGGGCTTCACAAGAGTACTAGCTATGGGTCTAACCTCAACGAGGGCTCCGCAGTTTATTTAACCAATATCAAGTATTTTATGAATAATTTGTTTATTTTTACTAGATTGTGACTATGAAACAAATTACTATCATTTTTATTCATTATCTAACACGAATTGATTCAGGATCCGAAAAATGTCCATAGTATTGCGTCTAGACAGTTATATTGTTTATATAGCATGACGAAGGAAGAATTCGTCGAATTTGGTCTCGACCGGGCCCAGCCGATCACCATCCGGTTATTGATAAAGAAAAAGAACAAATATTGTTTGACAGGTGTTTCTTTTCCTAATTGACTCTGACTTAGAGCTAATTTGTAGATAATTAAATTGTATTCGAAGCTACACGTGTTTGTAGACATGAATTTAAATCTTATCTATGAAGTTAAATTGCGTATCGATTATAAAAACTTCACATTAGACTCTACAAAGCTAAAAATTATTTGAAAACATAAAATATAGTAACATCACAAAATTTAACAAATGACATAAACAGCAAATTCCTGAAATAAATATACCTGATACCTGGATAGTGAACTTACCTGATATAGAAAACCTTGTCATCATCATTGAAACAGCCATCGTAAAAAAAACATGGCTATCCAAGATAAAATTAGGTCTAATGTCACTAGGTTAATTAGCAATAAAATGTCATCAAACGTTGACAAGAAAGCTAACATGAAAATTTATAAATTTAAGCAAGCGAAGGTTATCCTCAAAGAACACAGTAATCTAATTGTAACTAAAGCCGATAAAGGGAGCGTTACAATCCTCATGAACAGAAATGAATAAACAGAAAAAAGTCGAACCTTACTAAATGACTCTGACACTCATCAACTTCTAAATGGAGATCCCACAGAAAAATAGAAAAACAAGTCAAGGATTTAATTAACATTTTAAGTATGAAATTCACTAGTATACAGGTTGCCGAAAATCTCGAGAAATATAACTCTTTACCTCCGACAGTATATTTTGAACCTAAGATTCACAAAAATAACGGTACCGTCAAGACCAATGGTGTCAAACATTAACTCACCTAAATGCAAAATATTCAAATTTTGTGGCGGTATGCTATCTAATATTGTAGGTAACTCCAACTATTATGTTAAAGACACGTGATTTTTCGTCAATAACATAAAAGAATTGACTATACCAGTTGACCATATCTTCATTTCATTAGATGCAGTATCTCTATTTTCTAATATTCCTACTAAGTTAGTGACATCTACTATTACTAGAAAATGGCGTAAAATAATAAAATACATTAATATAAACAAGAAAGAATTCACAGAAGCTACTAAACTAGTTCTACAATCTTGCTACTTCGCATATAACGACCAATTTTACAAACAAATCTTTGGTGTCGCCATGGGCTCGCCTGTGAGTCCAATAGTTGCAAGTTCAATTCTTGAACACTTAGAAAAATAAATTGATCAATAGTCTTCCCTGTAAATTACATTTCTATCGCAGATATGTCGAAATTATAACGTGTGTGCATCAAGATCAGACTGCCATACTAGTGAATAAAGTCAGTAATTTTCACCCAAAAATTCAATTTACGTGAGAGTTAGAAGAAGATAATAGAATTAATTTCATAGATACTGTAGTTAAAACCATGACAGCAAGATTTTACTTTAAACGTTTTACAAAGACACATGATCTGGTAGTTACATTAATTTTTATTCGGAACATTTATAGAAAGTCTGTTGTCATGGGCGTATTCGGTCGTTGTCTACATATATCCCATCCTAACTTCATTACCAGAATTCTTGAAAAAGTGGAAACTACTCTGTTAAACAATAACTTTCCTTTATCTCTCATAAAAGATGTAAGTGAAAAAACATTTAATTCTATTGATTGGAATCACAACTTTCCAAACAAATGATAAAGACTAAAAATGCTATTAAAAGTAGAAAGAATAGATGTTACATATAAAATTACCAACAGCACACAGAAAATGTTCACTTCTCTAAAAACTATCATTCTTACCTTTGAAAAAATGAATACTGTTTATCAAATTAATTGTAATGACTGTCAAAAAATATGCATAGAACAATATTCTCAACACCTAAAAGCAGAATTCAAGGTCAGGTTCTAAAATTAAAAACATGAATTTGACAGTTGTGCATTTGCATCTCACAGTTTCAATTTAGGAAATACTCTCGATTTTAAAAACTCATCGGTACTAACCATCGAAATAAATTGGTTCAATCATACCTAATATATAAAAGAAATGATACACGTAAGTAAAGAGAGTAAAAGTTATGGATTTGTGATTGAATTTCATATTGTTGACCACCATTGTTCGAAGTTACTTGTACTGTGTGCCCGGAAGATTAGTTACAAGTTCGCACTAAGAATGACCAAAAATAATGGATTTTCACTCAAATCAATAATTTATTCACGATTAATCGAGTATAATCGCTTATTTCTTAGACTCGATTAATCAACCAACTCGATGATTTTTCCTCACAATCGTTTTTTGTTATTTACTCCCATGAACGATGCAATACAATGTCTATTTATGTGTTTAAAGTTTCACTTATTATCAATGTCTTATTTATTAAGTACCTATTTGCAATATATATAAGTGAAATATAAATGAATATTTTCACCTGAAATTGAACAATATTTTAAATGAAACTGTAAATATTCAAAAAACTTTTCTACTATTAAGACTACGTACTGAAATTTACGAAATTTTGGGTTTATATGCGCCGGTTCAAAAAAATATGAAAAAAAAATCGGTTAATTTTTACCGATTCAATCGAGTCGTGTTCGACTATTTTTCTAGATTAATCAATTCTTCGATTGTTTTGGCTTAGTGGCCATCGCTAGTTGGCACACTTTGCTAGTTTAATTTTTTCAACTTTACTATATTTGATACATTAAGCATTCAGTGCTACGTATCTCACTTCACGTACTTGATCGATCAAGCTCATTTGTGGAGTTTCAGATACCCAAGTTTCCTTAATATTATTCAAATATTTGTCATGGAATCTCGATAGCAGCACTGAATTGAGTTTTCGATTAGACTTGATTGATTAGAACTCCAAAGAAATCTCGCTAAGTCGCTATTGAATCAAGTAACATGAAGTGAAAAATTAAAAGAAAAAACGTTACATATCGCGAGATTTGATAGTAGAAAACTACACAACATCAAGTGTATGAGTAATCTGCCACCGTGTGAACTTTTACTTCGAAGCGAACAACATTCAAATAAATAAGAACCAACGCACGTAAAGATTTACTCTTGCATTGGTGTTTCTATAATCTTACAGAAAGACTCGACTCTAGATTTTAAGAACGATAAAATTTACAACCATACTAAAGCGTTATAATACAACTACTTTTGACGCAGGGTAAAGTTGTACGAAGAATTCTGTAGAGGATTCTACGACGACGGTTGAGGAGAGACTTGTGTGGAAATCACCAACGATTTCAAAGTAATTTCTTGGTGATTTTCAATATTAAAAAATGGCTCGAATTCCGTTGACTTATAAGTGATTCCCAAACGTTCAAAGTTGTTGGACATCTCGGTGATTTTCAAGTCATTTTCAGTGTTGAAGAACAGCTTGAATCCCAGTGATTTTCAATTAATTTCTCAAATAATTGGTTTCTTGACGATGGTGTTCAATCCTGTGACTAGCCATTCCAAATTTGAAAATGTGGAAGCGTCCCTACTTCAAAAGTGGAAGTGACTCGTTCCATTTTTTTGCGATCCAATATTCATGCTACACTTTAAAATATAAATCGGTGTACAAGCTATTTAATGGTTGATCATCATTTCTCGCAATAACAAACTTTTCTATTTCCATGTAGCTTTTCACTGATTTACATAGATCAGTGTAACTTCTTTACAGAACGTTGCCTTTCTATATTATCTTGATAGTCATACAATATTGAAACGAATGGTATATATTTGTGGGATAAGAAGATAAAATTCACGAAGTAGACCAATTTCAGCCAAAGATGTAAGGGATCAAAGTTTTACCGGATATTACTCACACAGTTCGTACTAATCGGGATTTTTATAGTCCGCACTCTGACGGGTAACATTTCATCTAATTTTCATCTTCTTCCTCGTAGAAATGAACTTGAAATATATAGTGTATGTTATTGTCATTGAGATTTCGACCCCTATTGATTCTAAGCGAAGCTTCAAGTCGCAAATAGAGTTATTAATAATTTTCTCACGGAACCGCTGAATAATATACTGCACGCGTATATGAATTATATGTATTTAGAACAGTAAAAAAAAACAATATTCTGCAATACTATCATTAATGTATTAAGAATTTCGTCTCTTCAAGCACTGTTAAAGAATGTAGTGTGCAGATGATATATTTACATTTGAAAACAACACTGTTCTTTAACAGTGCTTGAAGAGACGAAATTCTTAATACAATCATATACAGGCACACGAAAACAAATTCGAACTCACTGGTGATTAGAGAAATTAACGACAGCAGAGTCAGGGCGGCTAGGTGGTCTAGTGGAGTAAGGCTCCGGCTAAGCATCTCTAGACGCCAGGTTCGATTCCTGGCTCCGTCGTTAATTTTTCAAAATCACCAAATTTTCGAATTTACATTCTTCAACAATTATCTTCTCGTGATTAATGATATGCACATCCGTATATCATTTAATAGATGGCTTTGCCCGTCTTGCGTGGCTTCTCATTAGAAGTAAGAATTCAAATGTAAACATATCATCTACACACTACATTGTTTAACAGTGCTTGAAGAGACAAAATTCTTAATACATACATATACAGGCACAAGAAAACAAATTCAAACTCATTGGCGATGAGAGAAATTAACGACAACAGATTCAGGGCGGCTAGGTGATCTAGTGGAATAAGGCTCAGGCTAAGCATCTCTAGACGCCAGGTTCGATTCCTGGCTCCGTCGTTAATTTTTCGAAATCATCAAATTTTCGAATTTACACTATAATTAATTTCTACGGGTTACGTTTATAAAATTAATATGCTTTACTTAAATTATCCCATAATTCGTAGTCTCCCACATTTTTGACAATTGTTAAACTTAAAAATGGCACTTGAATACTGTTTGAGCATGCTGTGACAGACTTATTTCGAAAGATGGCAATGATTAAGACAAATTTTCTGTTCAGATTAAATGACCCTCGAAATTCTTTAGAGTAACTAACTAAAACCATTTTTGTCACGCAGTGAATAAACAAGAGAAAATGCCGGGCCACCGTCAGCCTAGCTCCCTAGAGGGGCTCAGTTTGGGACGCGTGTGCCAGCAGCTCGATGGGACGTGCCGTCGCCTTCAAATACGATCTCAAGAATCAACTGCCGCTCAAGTGTTCGCCTATGCGAAACAAACTATCAGGCCTTACTATGTGAACGCCCTTCCGGCACGCCTTCGTTCTCAAGTGATAGAGGAAACGTCCAAAATGCTTTATGGACCTTCCTCGGATGGTTCTACTCTGATCTCGGGCCCTGCACCATTGTATCTACTTGCTCTCTTACTCGGACATGATATCAGATGTCTAAAAGTTAATTTGTGCTGCTACTATGGATGCAGCCATCAAACCTCGCTCCTAAATTTATTAGCGACAGAAGGGGTTGGACTGGAATCTCTTGAACTGGCTCGTTCTGCACTGCTTAGACTGGACTGTAAGTTACTTAGAACGTCATTACTTAACATGACGAATCTGAGAACTCTAATACTCAGAAACATAGCAAACGATGCGGTACTACAAGTGATTGGAAAAGCGTGTTCGCAGTTGGTCGTTTTGGATGTTGCCTGCTCCAGACAAGTAACAGACATTGGTCTCAAACAGTTGCTGTTGCAAGTCGAACTTCGTGACAAAACTTTGTATCACCCTCCTGTTCAAGAATCTAATAGTTGGTCCCGCATAAAGTCGATCTTTTCGAAACTGAAATTCAAGAATTTGAAGACTGAAAAAAATTCCGACTTTGGAGTGCTGCTCGAGTACTGTGAAAGTAGAAACTTCCTCTGTAATACACTTAGGGTTTTAAACGTAGCCAATACAAGAGTAACGAGTGAAGGGGTGCTCATCGCTCTGGTTCACGTTCCGAAATTGGAATCCTTGGCCGAATACAATCACGTGGGAAGAGTGATGGAAATCATGAACCGAGGCGCAACTGGTTTGAACGCTCCGTTTAGCCTCACTCAGGCCCGGACTTTAAGAACCACGCCATCCAGATTAGAAATCTTAGCGCAGGCTTGTCCAAAGGTGGAAAAACTTCACATTTCTGAGCCTCACCATCCCCCAGAGTCACTTGGACTATTTTCTTGTGTTACTTCCCTGAGTGTCCACAGCATTCCAGCACAAAAACAATGGCTGGAGGGTTTCTACGGCTACCTGCGCACTAACGGCCAGAACTTGCACGATCTAAATCTCCGAATAATGCAAACTGAAAACCCAATAAAATTAGATCTCAGAGAAATATTTTCAAGCTGTCCAAATCTTAGAATATTATCTATGGATGGTTCAAACGTTGTTTGGAGCAACAGAACCGATCCTCCGCCTGTGAAACATCTAAAGAAAGTTCAACTAGGTCGCATAGTTAGCGCAATAACAATAACAAAAACACTTTCGCTGGCACCAGAGCTGACAGATTTACACGTGCACAGTTGTTTTGATCTCACTAACCTTCACTTGGAAAAGTTATTGAATGTTTCAACCAAATCCAAAAATGGATGTAAGTCAGAGAAATGTAAAAATAGTTTGGCACAAAATTTAACTTGCTTTTACATTTACGAGGCAAGCAATGTGTCGACTTCTACTGTATTGAATATGCTTCACAGCTGCAAAAATCTTAAGCGAATTGGAAATTTGGCCAACTGGGGCCTGGACTGTGAGGGAGTAAGAACTTTGCGGGAAACTCTGGCTCGGGACAATTTTGATGTCAATTTATCCCCCGGCTCACATTGGTTTTGGAGTAATTGTATCCAATAGTGTAAATTTCACCTATCATCGTATCATCAAAGCAAATATTCACATCCAAGTACATCCATCCATCCATACATCCAAGTCCGCGATAAAATTAACTAAACTTTAGCATTGGATTACTTATATTTGTTGGCTACATGAATTGATCTGTTATCAGAATTACAAATTACACCAGTAGTCTGAAACTCTACTATAAACAAATAATCGCTACTAAAATTTGTTTAAGACCTAAATTCGTAAATATATATTCACTGTATAACCTATACTTGTACAAATCACATGTACACTCATTTTTGTGTCCCTCTCTAAGAGTTAAGGAATTCGCATCAATAAAGTTTATACAACCACTAAGTTGGTCAAGTTTGAAATAATGTAGCTCCGTTGTTTACTGAATGAATTTGTAGCAGAATATAATTAACTAATGAAAATAAAAAGAGCAACGAGTCTAAAATTTTCGAAGCTTTGTTCATAAAGATGATAGATATAAAAATTGAGTTTACGTTTTTTCGCGGAAGATTGACCTTGGGACTCGAGCCCACCTAGTGGATCACAATTTTCAGCTATCGGACCATTTTGAATGGGTTAGACAGTTATTTTTTCATTCTATCATGTAATTTGAGTTGGGAGAAACAGTGCTACTATTTTTAGCCAATTCTTGCGAAAAATGATAAATAACTGAAATACTACTTTTGTAAACTTACGAAGCAGTTCACCAATACACCAATATTATGTGATACGTAGTCCGGATTTTCATGGGCAGTAAAATGCTACCACAATATTTTGCTGCTTCGTTTCTGATCAATAGGAATGCCAATAAAATAAGGTATGAAATATCATAGACGTGAGTAATTATAGACTTATAGAGATAGACTACGCGACCTTACAGGGCTGCTGAAGCTGAGATCAAAGAACCGAGCTAGTTCTGCAGTGGTTCTCTTTCTGTCACAAGATCAAGAGAGTGGGGAACTAAGCCGCTGAATGAGGAAAGCGGTGAGACAAGCGGGGAGGTACACATTAGACCTGTCTTTAAGGGCGTTGCCTATGCCTGGAAGAGCGCGCGCGAACAAAGACTCACGATTTTCCTTTTCATTTCCTCATTTTTGAAGATAATTAGGTTCTTAGGGGGTCATTTTGAAGATGAAAAAATAGATCTGTATCGTCTGTTTTGCCGAGTTTTCGATTTCGCTTTCAGATTCGTGAAAAACGTACTTGTAAGTACGTTATCTTTGAAGTGAGACACAGCGGACAGTGAATTTTTTTTCGAAATTCGGCAAAACAAGCGACACAGTTTTATTTTTTAACTTCAAAATGACTCCCTAAGAACCTAATTATCTTCAAAAATGAGGAAATGAGAAGGAAAATCACGAAGCATAAAACAGAAAATTTCTCGCGCAAAAGGCGGGGGCCTGCTAGCACCACGACCGCGTTGGCCGGCGACCATGCGAATTACGGGCGAGGAGAGTAGACTCAAACCCCCCGCTACAATTCCCCTCGTTCGAATCCTGGATAGTGTTCCACGCTTTCATTTTTGCTTGTGTTTTTCTACAGTGTTTTTTATTATTTCGAGTCAGTATTTATTCCCGCGATGGCTAAGAAGAGAGGGAATCTGTCTTTGAAGAAGAAGAAACGACGCGGCATAAAGATTTTGGCTAAATTTCAGGAAAAAGGAGGTAAATCGAATTATTTATATGATTGATGTCGCATCCTCTCCGACTCCGAGATTCAATCACTTGAGTACGAACAATCGCAGGGCTCTAATCTAAGAAGGTACTTTCGAGAGCCGATATTGCTGTTCATAATAGCAGTATAAATTCATTCTCACGTTTTTTATACATACGAAAATATAAAATAGAATGCATTGTGACGTGTGGTACTAGCCCGGTCTGCATTAGTCGCTAAAATATGTCATCAATTTGTTACGTGTTCAGATTAAATGATAGAAATCACTATTCGGCAATTTGCATGAGTGTTTACACTTTGTCGATCATAAGGAATATCCTCATCACTTATTGTGACTACCTAAGCATCCAAGGTAAAATTACAATGTACCTGGCAAAATTTTCCATACAAAGTAAATATGGCGCGTACGTATTAGGCCACTAAAATACGCGCGTTTTGTTTTTAGAAATAAACTTGACGTAATTCTGGGGTAATCATACATGCATACATTACCTACAAAACAGCCACCCCACAAAACTGTCATCAAATCAGATACTACTACCAAGTATAATTTATTTAGAAACGAATGATGATTTTGATATACTATAACTAATGATGACAAAAAAAAAAAAATTGAAATCAAAATTGAAATTGAGAAGAGAAAAAATTTTTTTTTGATTAAAAAAAAAAATTGCAGTACGTGGTACTTGGCGGGCCCATTTTTATATTGCCATTGCAACGTTGATATAGCTCGACTTGTATTTTCTTGTGCTTGTTTTAAAAAGGCCCGCCAAGTGCCACTAAATGAAAAAAAAAAAAAATGACAAGACGATAAGATTTACTATACATATATTATATAACAGTGATATTATGAAAGTATTCCTGATCTGTTATTCCCTAATTATCGTTGCGCGGCAAATTTGGGCATTCTTCGATCCGCCGTCTCCTGGGACCTGGTCATTTTGGTCACTGATTATATTTGTGATCATTATAATTTATTGCTAAAATTTTTTTCTCGTGTCCGTGCATTTCCAAATTTATACGTATAGAATTCCTGCGAGCCAACAAAACGACGGAGAAATGGTTTGCGAAGTAATGACTTCGGCGGACGAGGTAACAGAAGATGTTGCTCCCGTCAATGAGACCGTACTTGTCAATGAATTTCAGGATACCGATTTGTTTTTCTCGGAGACAATGCCTGAATCTCCAATACAGTACGCGAGAAACGACGACGAGACGACTGAATACAACACCGCGGAGGGTTTCGTGAGTATCCAGCCTGCGACCGAAAGTAATGTTGTTGAACACATAAATACACATTTGCTTGTATTCGGTAATGTCAAGGCCGAACCAAGTCCCCCATTGGAGTTGCCTGAGAGAAGAAGAGTAGACATTAGGCATTTTTTAGATAGTATTACAAAAATTGGTCGTCACTCCCCTTTTGATTGTACTTTTGCAGACGTGTGTCCAATATCCGAAAGTCGGATAGGATTCATTACCACTATCACCTTCAAATGTAGTATATGTAATTTAGTCAAATCAATAACGTCAGAGAATTCTAGTTCAGGCTCCTCAAGCGTCAATGCAGCTATAGTATCCGGTGTAGTGTCCACAGATGGTGGTTTTTCTCAACTAGCAGAGATTAGTGCATCGGTAGATATGCCATGTATGGCTCAAGAGACTTGGAATAAATTTCATAGGATAGTTAGCGATACGTATCACGACATTTTACAGGAGCAAATGCTAGAGGCACGTAGGGAAGAAGCTACGTTGGCCCGTGAGGCGGGTGACGTTGACGAGGACGGGTACCCTTGCATAGCGGTTGTCGCCGATGGGTCTTGGGCAAAAAGATCGTATAGGACAAATATGACTCTCTATCAGGTGTAGCAGTAATAGTGGGATTCAAAACCAGTAAAGTTTTATTCATTGGGGTAAGAAATAAATATTGTTCAACGTGTGATAGGAATTGGGGTGATACCGAGGCATCTGTAGGCGAACATAAATGTGCGAAAAATTGGACGGGTTCTAGTACCGCGATGGAGTTAGACATTATCGTTGAGGGTTTTAAGTGTAGCGTAGAAATGCACGGTATTAGATACAATAAATTAATTAGGGATGGGGACAGTAGTGTTCACGGGAAACTCATCGATGCGCTTCCGTATGAACCGGAAACACTTGTCAAAAAAATTGAATGCCGCAACCATGTTCTCCGCGTCTATGGAACTCAACTTCGGGATCTGTGTACCAACCGCAAGGTTGATACTGTGATCCTACGTAATAATTTGCGCAAAAACTTGAAGCGACTACGATATGCTATAACTTTCGCAATTCGCTATAGAAACGAGCAAGTTGATGAGCAACTTTACGTTCGAGTCGAGGATTCGCGTGAAGATATTTAAAACGGTCCATGTTTTCGGGGAACATGGATCATGTGCGGAGAGGGGTTACTTCTGTGACGGTAACTCCAAACCAGGGGAAGTTAACCTGGTCGAGGACATGAAATCGACTGGTGTCTTCCAAGAGATTCAATCGGCAATGTATCGACTCATTGAGCATGCATCGAGCCTCATATCGGACGTGGATAACAACGTAGCAGAGTTATACAATTCACACGTTGCCAAAGCTATAGGTGGCAAAAGAGTCAACTTTACCCTGCGCGATTCATATGGAGCTCGGTGCGATTCTGCCGTAATGAGAATGAATGCTGGTGGACAATTTCATGTATTAGTGCAGGAAAAATTGACAGGAAGGGTGAGTAAATTCACGAGAAAATATTCCGAAAATAAGACGGGGTCAATAAAAATTAGAAAAAGGGGTTTTAAGGGTAGCAAAAAAACTTTCGTGGCCCAGATCGCTGACGCCGACTATGGCTCAAATGCTGCATGTCCACAGCAACCAGACATGTCGGTGGATGAACTGGCATCTGCTCAAAAGACATTCGTGCAGACCTTGAATTCGGAGGACCTATTGAAAATCGAGCGACAAACAATGGGGCAGAGTTCGTCAACCACATGGTACGAACAAAGAAGAAAGCGTTTGACTGACTCAATTTTCGGTGAAATTTGTAAGCGAAGGCCACGAACATCTTATGCTAAATTAGTAGAACGCATCAGCTACAGCGATTTCCATGGGAATTCTAATACAAGGTGGGGCACAAAAGAAGAGCCCGTAGCAATAGGTCAGTTCACTGCCGAACATTCTGTTACTGTTGATAGCAGTGATCTAGTGGTGGACAAGGCGTTACCCTTCCTTGCGGCGTCGTCGCCGGATGGGCTTATAGGTAAAGATGCGGTCGTAGAAGTCAAGTGCCCAGCATCGGCAAAAGAGTTAACTCCAATGGAGGGCATACAGCCAAAGAAAATTAAATTCATGAAAATAATCGATGGAAAAGCCAAGTTAGATCTTTCTCATAATTACATGCATCAGGTCTACGGTCTTCTACACATTACGAATAGGAAGTGATGCTATTTTATAGTTTGGACGCCAAAGGGATCGATTCTTGATAAAATAAAACGTGACGATAAATTCTGGACCAAAAGAATGGAGAATAAATTAGCAGATTTCTTTCACTTTTGTTTGTTACCCGAGATCGTAGATTCTAGACGCGCCCGACAACTCTCAATCCGCGAACCCCCTCAAATCATCGAAGCCCAGAAGGCCACGCGTAAGAAACAGTAAATTCACGACCGACAGACGACAAAAACTGTAATATAAATATATGTACACATGTACATAAATATAATAGCTTTGTACATAGCTTACTTGCAATATTTCTGTGATTTATGTTTAGTTAGTTATATGTATTACTATGCCAAAAATTTGCTAGTCATATCCTTATAATTATACATATATCTGATTATTCATTCCAGGAATACTTTCTGTAGTCTGACCAAACTGCGTGTATACCTAATACCTATATATTATGTAAATATTCTATAGCCTATTTTTTCATCACTATCTGTGGCCTGCACTCGTGACGTACTACTTTCCATAGTTTGCGTTTTCTATAGAATTTATTTACCCATATAATGTATACAATGCTCGATGCCTTGTTATGATGTCAATTTTCTCTATCGAGATTACTGTCATGTTTCACTTATACTGTTGCAATTTAATTTCTATGAGTCCGTTTTCATACAGATGTCGTGATTATGTTTATTAAGTTTGAACAAGTTTAATTTCACTTTTATCATTTTATATTATTTTTCATCATTTTGTATTTGTTTGGTGCAAACCCGACCATGGTTGGGAGGTAGGGACGGGTTAGGTGGGTCTCTGTTTGATAGCGACCTCCACGTCGTGATTTCTGGGAGATTGATGATATTTTCGTTGTTATATCATGAATTTGCTAATAGCTATTCGTTGCAATGTTTAATTTAAAATGACCTGTGATGTCGTCTGGCCGGTATTCGTAAATAATTACGTATTAATTTCGAGACTGTATTAGGGACAGCTCTCAGCCGATCAAGCTATGCTTTGAGCTGACTCAAGACAGTCCTGCAAATCGAACCTGACTATGAATACCGGCTATTAGACTATTACCACTCACGTGATCGCATTGCGTAGAAATACGGACGCCGCGCGCCGCGCCGGTGAATATAGGTTGCGTTGAAATATTAAGAATGTATATAAATTAGGGTGTTTCAAAAAAAGACTAATTTTTTTTTCTTTCTTATGGTGTCCAAAAATTGGTAGTATATTTAAAAACAAAAATTTTGGCGCTAATATGAGCTCTTAATATCAATAGGAAGGTTTGCCTCTATCCATTTCTTTATTTTCCATTTAAATAACACGGGAAATTTTTTTTTTCATTTTTGAATTCTTATTACTTTGGAACGGTTCATCGTAACAACAATCTGTAAAAAGATATTTGTAGGAAATTTCACGCCCTACAAAAAACGTCTGAAGATCAAACTTCCTCGGATCAACCGTTTCAAAGATATCAGCGATCAAAAATAAAACTAATCAAAAATTTCATATATTTTCCAATAAAAGTACAAAAAAATATCATATGCCATATTTATAATATTTTTGATGTAAAATTACTTTAATTCTGTTAACCTGAGACTGTAAACTTTTTTTTTTTGCTAACTAATTCAATACTTAACTCACAAAAAGCACAAATACATAAATATATATAAAGGTTAAAAATATCACATAAATGATTTTTGTGCTTTTTGTGAGTTAAGTATTGAATTAATTAGCAAAAAAAAGTTTACAGTCTCAGGTTAACAGAATTAAAGTAATTTTACATAAAAAATAATATAAATATGGCATATGATATTTTTTTGTAGTTTTATTGGAAAATATTTGAAATTTTTGATGAGTGTTATTGTTGATCGCTGATATCTTTGAAACAGTTGATCTGAGGAACTTTGATCTTCAGACGTTTTTTGTAGAGCGTGAAATTTCCTACAAGTCTCTTTTTACAGATTGTTGTTACGATGAACCGTTCCAAAGTAATAAAGATTCAAACATAAAAAAAAAAAATTTCCCGTGTTATTTAAATGGAAAATAAAGAAATGGATAGAGGCAAACCTTCCTATTGATATTAAGAGCGCATACTGGCGCCAGAATTTTTGTTTTTAGATATGCTATCAATTTGTGGACACCATAAGAAAAAAAAAAATCCGTCTTTTTTTGAAACACCCTAATATATATAACAACATACGTATGAGAAATTCTACGTCATATCAATCAAAAAATGATCTCGGATTTTTTCAATTTATTCATATTTTTTTCACATGAAACAGAGGTAAACAGAATCGATACGCATTTTGGTGTTCGACCGAATTATGTTTGTTTTCGAAAGTTACAAGACAATCATTCAATTTTGATGCAAAAGGAGCACGCATATATCTGGTTCTATTCGACATGAAGACATCATTTACAGTGGATTCGGAAGGTGAACGAATAAGCTTTCATAAAAAAAATGTGTTGTTGAACATTATTGAAAATCCCACTTTTTATAAACCATTCAAATGTTTGACGATTTTTGCCTTATTAATGACAAGTTTTTAAATTATAAAAAAAATAGTTTCGGTTCCTTGTTAAATTCTGTATGACTAGTAAATTTTTCGAGTGGAATCTGAAAGGAGTCTATTTTTTTCTATTATTCATCAGGTGCTTCGTCGTGCCGACCGCGGCACACTGGGCTGTTTAAAAGTATTTGAAACCGAATGCCCGTGAGGGGTGGAGGAGGCTAGCCCGCGTCACCCGCCTCACTCCGGCGACAGCTCGGCTGCTCCGTCTCACTTGTTCCTTTACTCTCTCTCTCTCGCCACGGTTAACGCGGGAAACGGAGTAGCCCGCGCTTTCTAGCTGGGCAATGCCCTTAAGAAGAGCAAATCGAATTTTAATGGTCTTACCACCCAAATTGGTTCCTAATAATTCAAAAAAAATTTCAGAATTTTAAAAAATGTTTCCCTCCATATTCACCCACCGCTAGGAAGCCTCATTTTTTCCCATAAGAAAAGCATTGATTTTTCGTGATTGTTAATCTTTCTTTTACCGCTGCCCTGATTATCAGCTAAAAAGTCGAAAATTCTCAGAAAATGCTGATAGTTATGTTACCTTTTTGTTGAATTTTTTGGAATTCGATACAAGCATTTTTGGGCTCAAAACTTTTTTTACTTTCTTCCACGTTTTTCGCAACATACAGAGAATAAAGATGTGATCGATCTAGCCCAAAAATGATTGTATCGAATTCCAAAAAATTCGACAAAAAGGTAACATAACTGTCAACATTTTCTGAGAATTTACGATTTTTTAGCTGATAATTAGGGCAGCGGTAAAAAAAGATCAAAAAACACGAAAAATCAATGCTTTTCTTACGGGAAAAAGTGAGGCTTCCTAGCGGTGGGTAAATGTGGAGGGAAAAATTTTTTGAATTTCCGACATTTTTTTTTAATTACTACGAACCATTTTGGGGGGTAGGACCATTAAAATTCGATTTTGCCCTTCTTAACGACAGGTCAAGTACACATACTTGTGTGACCCTATATGCTTCCCTCGGCAAATCACCGATTAGAGTGAGGGGGAATGCCTTCAGCTGTTGTTCTCTCTGTCTTGTCACAGCTTCAGGTCAGTGTACAGAGCACGCAGTCCATCTCCATGAGATGTAGGTAATTCGTATTCAGCGTGCACCGGGTAGCACTACCCTGCTTTATTGACATACCTACTGGCCAAGAACTCGGTAGTAAAATATTGCCGCAGCATTTTGCTACCCGTGAAAATCCTGCCTTTCAAATTGAGTACTGAGTTATACATCTATCTACTTGGAGCGCTAAATAAGAACGCGTAAATTTTGTTTATTTCGGGATACGATGTTAGTATATTACGAACTGGTACGTAAGTGACAGCTGGTGGCAAGTATAAGCTTTTTTCATTTCTTGTATTTCACATATTGATAACAAAGTAAAGAAACAATAGGCTAATTGACGATAGATTCTGCGAGTTCACGACGTCGTAGGCAAAAGTAGCACGGCAAGGCGGGTTCTACTTACAGATTCCTATGACCGACACTTACCGACATTCTCCCCAGACTCAAACCCGTTTCCGCGATGACGTCACAGTCTGCCGTACCGACTTTAGGTTGGAAAAGTGCAACCTTACCGACAGTTGTATCGGTCGATGGTAAAAATCGCACTGCGTTACCAACAATTCTTATCGGTCGAAGGTCAAAATCGTGCTGTTTTACCCGACCGAAGGTCAAAGTCTTTATGCAGTGCTCGTCTGCCACGATGAAGGGTGCAGCGGGGGCGAGAACTTTTTTACCGTCCCGCATTCTTTTCCCACGATAGAACTGCTGATGTGTAACATTAACCACTTCAGATTCCTTTTCTACGGTAGGACTGCTGATGTGTAACATCAACCACCCCCACATTCTTTTCCGACGTTATCAACCACGTGACATTCCAAAATTGATAGTTCCGAGAATTGTTTTTCATCTACTCGGATGCTGGTTTGATATCAACCACGTGACAATCTTTTTGGCTTGGGACTGTCATGTGAACTCAACGATAAATTTCGAACGGGTTTAGTCAAGGCCAGAGTGCAAGGTCGACCGATAGCCGCGGTACATTCAGAGCCATGGATCTGCGGTGTTGGGTGACTATAGCTCTAAGAATGCTAAAAGGTGCGCGCGCATACACAAACATACGTACTGCTGTCCTATAAAAAGGATGCTCATCAATGCAAACGATCATTAAGTCTCAACTTGACAAGTATACGTGAGGAAAAAGCTCAAGATGGAATCCGCAAAGTGTTTGAGATTGATCGATATTATGGAATCGGCGTACGAAATCTTGGACAAATCATCATCAACAGCGGAGATTCAGAGATGAATAAAATTGGAAAGTCAAAATATTCGCCTTCTGAACAAAATTTTGCGAAAGGCTTCATCGATTGGAGAAAAGATGAGAATTATCACAACGATCGGACTCTTGAAAGCGCTCGCGGAAAAATTCAAACGTCTTCAGAAAACGGGTGGAGGTACGCGGATAGTAAGAAGAAGCGATCGAGGTCACTAGGAAGATTCGGAATCAGCTTTCGAGGGGAGAATTCGAACTGGATCCATCGGCAATTTGAAGCATAAAGATGTGGAGAGATTTAGAGAAGACGCAAAGGTACTAGCTGTGACAAGACTAAAAAACGCTTTGAAGAAAGACAGGACCTTGAAAGCCAACGTTATCCTGGCTTGTAAGTTTGAAGTTAGAAAAGATGTTCACACGGTAGGGGAGATCAAATTTTTTAACACAAGAAATAAAATCATCCTCCAGACAACGGATATCAACGAATGGTTCATTAAACATGCGACGGAACGTTTGTTGAAAAAGGTGGAAGATTTCCAGAGTAAGGATTCAGGCTGGTCGCTGACTGAAATAATCAATTTGACTGTGAATATGAAGGAGGACGTGCCACTACGAGAAGGTGTGTTCACATGCACCTCGTTACCTGACCATATCAGTGATAAGAAGGCTGTGGTAAACATCAGAAACAACGACTATTACAGGTTTCTGTGGTCAGTCACCGCAGCTCTGTTCCCAGCCGACAACATCAATCCCAACGCGTGAAGCTCGTACCCGCATTTCAGCTCAGTGCTACGGTATGATGGTATGAAGTTTGCTATGTCTCTAGACGAAAACACCATTTCAAAATTTGAGAAGTTTAACGGTCTTTCAATTAACGTTTATGGTATGGACCAAGGTGATCGGAAAAAAAGTGAAATAGTACCGATTCACCTGAGTCAGAATAAGTCTGATAAACCTGTGATTCATCTTTCAGCGATAAAAACTGAAATCACTGACGATGACGATGATGATGTTGATATGAAAATTTGTGAAAAAAAAGAATCTTTCATTTTACTTGTGTTCGATATCTGTCTCGATTAACAAGTTCTCAAATTCCTAAACATAAACGTCGTGCTTGGTTGGGTGATAGGTGTTTATCACACTTTCAATCTGAAAAGTGTTTGTTCAAGCATAATGTAGATGGCATGAATTAAAACAAAATCAAAATTATCCTACCTACAGAGGAGAAAAAGATTCTAAAATTCAAAAATTTCAAACATAAAGAAACCGTTCCGTTCTGCGTTCACGCAGATCTAGAATGTTTATTGCAGCCCACTCTTGAAAGTTTTGGGGAAAATAGTACAATTTATCAAAAGCATCTTCCGTATAGTAAGGCTTACTATCTACATTGTGCGTTTGACGATTCGCTTTCAAAATTCAAAATTTATCGTGTATAGACTTGCATTCAATGGTTTGTGAATAAGTTAGCGGAATTGGCACATTTGTTAGAAGTTTATTTCAAAACTGTTGTACCGATGGAACCGCTCAATTTCATTCAAATCAACGAATTTCATTCAACTACAGTGTGTCACATTTGTGAAAAACCGTTTACACTCACAGACGTGAAACATCGTGGTCGCTGCCATTTTACAGGAAAGTACCGTGGTGCTGCTCATCGAGGTTGCAATCTGAATGACCAAAATTCGCACATTATCCCAGTGATATTCCACAATCTGTCGGGTTACGATTCACATTTTCTGATCAAAGCACTGGCTACATCGTTCGAGGGCACAATTGAGCTTCTACCAGTAAACAAAGAAAAGTACATTTCTTTTACAAAATATGTCGAGAGGACAGACATGAAGTTCAGATTCGTAGATTCGTACCGTTTCATGCCCAGTAGTCTTGAGAAATTAGCAAAAATCTATCACATGAAAATTTTATCGTAGCTCAGATGAATTTCAGTTATTGACCAGAAAAGGAGGGTTCCCGTACAAATACATATACAGTTAGGAAAAGCTCGAGGACAGACGGCTACCATCGAAACAACAATTTTACTCAAAATTAAATGATCGGGATATATCAGACGACGACTATGCACAATAATGCACATGCATGTGAAGTTAGGCAAACTTTTAACGTTCAAACTTTGGGAGAGTATTCGGACTTGTATTTACAGACGGACGTGTTTTTACTAGCCGACGTTTTTCAAAACTTTCGACAGAGCTGTTGAACAACGTACAACCTGGACCCGTTACATTATTACACCGCGCCCGGTCTGTCGTTTAATGCGATTATATTGAAGTGTACCGACATCGAGCTTGAGCTTCTCACCGACATAGATATGGTTATGTTTATCGAAAAAGGTATTCGAGGTGGTGTGTCACAGTGCTCGAACAGATACGCAAAGGCCAACAATAGATATATGGAAGAGGTATTCGATCCAGAAGTCGAAGAATCTTATCTCATGTACTTTGACGTTGATAATTTGAACAGTGCTACTATGAGCTTTGCTCTGCCATACAGTTCCTTCGAACGGGTATTGGACTTCGGACAATGCGACGTTCTTACCATCTCGGACAATGCGGAGTTTGGTGATATGCCGGAGGTGGATTTGGAATATCCTGAGGAACTGCATGAAATTCATAAAGATTCATCACTGTGTCCGGAGCACTATATACCTCCGATCTCGAATAGTAAGCAACCGAAATTGACGCCCACGCTACTTTCCGAAAAAAAACTACGTTGTTCACTATGGCGTTTTGAAACAATGCTTACAATTGGGCTTAAAATCATTCAAAATTCACAGAGTTCTCAAATTCAGACAAACCCCGTGGCTCAAAAAATACATAGATTTGAATACCGATTTGCGGAAATAATCTTACAAAGAATTCGCGAAAAATTTTCACAAACTGATGAACAACGCAGTTTTTGGCAAAGCAATAAAAAATGTTCGGAAGTATAGAGATGTCAGGCTGATTGCGAAAAGTGATGGAAGATACGGTGCTAGAGCTACTATAGCCAAACCTCATTTTCACAGCTGCATCGTTTTCGACAAAGATATAATTATCGTCGAAATGAGTAAGACAAAATTCAAGTTGAATGCACCATTGTATGCAGGTTTCTTCATCATGGATCTGGCTGAAACATATATCTACGATCTTCATTATAATTATATCAAACGGAAATTGGGCAACGGAGCAAAATTAACGTATACGGATACCGAGAGTTTGATTTACAATATTACCGTCCCCGACACATACGAACATATAGAGGAGGACTTCCATGAATTCGATACGTCTGATTATCCGCTTGACAACGTTTATGGAATGCCTCTAGCGAACAAAAAAGTTCTCAGCTTGATAAAAGACGAGAATAACGGGAAAATAATGTTGGAATTTGTAGGATTGAGAGCTCAATTGTACGCATTCCTAGTGTTGGGAGATGAGGAAGACAATAATCGTGCCAAAGGTGTCAAAGGATCAGCGGTGAGAAAAATAACTTTCAACGATTATTTGGAATATGTTTTGAACCGTTAAAATTTGTCAACAAATCAGCATTTGATATTAAGTCAAAAGCACGAGGTATACACCGTAGAACAGCAGAAAGTGGCACTGAGCTGGAATGATGACAAGCGGATCGTGTTTCAAGACACAACCGACACGCTTCCGCGGGGTTACAAGCCTACACCTTAGCTTTGTTATTTATAACTGTACCATGATGTGTGAAATATTATTATGTAGGATTGTGAATAAGAACGCCCCAAAATATGAAAAATTGTACAACGATGCATATGTCTGTCGATTGTCTAAAATATAAAGATGCATACTTGTTATGTGTCGGGTATAAAATGAAGAGGCACATACGTTTGTACAAAAAATTCATTTACTCAATGTTACATGTCCGATTCGTTTATCCAACAAAACCTAACCATTTAACGTATATTTTTCTTCCACGCTTTTTGAGCACATTCTCCACCAGATAGATATCCGGATGTTCAACCTTGAGGAGCTCTTGTTCATAGAAACCACCAGCGATAGGTTGATCTCGGTAGTCTTTGAGCTTGTACGTCACAGGATGAGTATTTTCCACTCGACTTATCGTGAATATTCCTGTCGTCCAATTGGGAGTGTAACCTTTCTCGAACACATTTTTGAATATGCTGATTCCAACTTTGTCGCCGGATTCGAATTTTGCCGATATGGTAGGTATCGCTCGAAACCCTCCGTATGCCTGACGTAATAACAGCCTCTCGTTTGCAACGGTGACATCCGACGGTTTCATTCTTATGGTTCGGTGTTTGACGTTGTTGTAAACCGAAAGCAAATCATATAACATATCGAGCCACTTGTAGCTTCCTTGAATGCTGAACCGTTTCCACATTTTACCTTTCGGCGTGCGATTGAAACGTTCACAGATCGAAACCTTTAAATTACTGTACGCAGAGTGAAGTTTCATTCCATAACGTGTCATAAGCAATTCAAATTTCGAGTTGTAAAATTCCGTTCCTCTGTCAACGTGGAAATTTTTCGGCACCCGTCCTTGAACAAGCACAGATTCCATTGCCTTCGTAACATCATCTCCAGACTTGCTCTTTATCGGCACAGCCCACGCACACTTTGAAGAAATATCAATGACTGTGAGCATGTACTTGTAGCCCAGGTTTTGTCCAGCGTATAACGTCATATCAACAAGATCCGCCTGCGAGGTCTCGTCGATGCCGAGCATGTCTACACGTTGACGCGGGTAATTCCGGCGTGCAGGCTTATGCAGTTATGTCACCAGTGCTTGCTTTTGCTCGTTCATATTTCAACGCTCTTAGTCGGGTGTCCAATTGAGAAATGTTATCAGCGTTTCGAATCGACAGGTCTCTGCCCGTGTTAAAGTCTGTGTGAAAGGTATCCAAGGATTTCTCCGTGGTGAGCTCGAAAGCTTAGATCATTTGATCGAGGTTGTCGATTTGTTTTTGCAGCACGTTGAATTTTCGTCTTAAGGTTTTTGGAGTTACAGCATTGTTTGGCTCTGCGGGATCTGCGAAAGTGCACAGTCTCTTGTTCCGTATATCGTCATGCCCGTCCGCTGTTATTTGAAATCCGACACCCGGAGGAGCGCGAGTGCTCGCGACCGTGTTTTTATCCAGATGCCGTCCAAACTCGTCGACGCTCATCTAGGTATTGAATGCAAAAACGATGGGAGCTGCTTAATAAATGATTCCTGCTTCGCGTAGCTATTCTAAAATGGAGATTATTTCGTTATTGTCACTCGGATTTCCCGCTGGCTGAGATGCCAGGAGTAAACAAAGACGCTCCACTAACTCGTTTGGATCATCCCAGAAAACGTATTCCGTTTCAACACCTTGTCAAGTGATCATAGCTTGCGGAAGTAGACCTTTACCCTTTCGGCGAGGTGATGGGAATAATCCATCAATTCGGCGACGACATTTTTGAATTCGTAACTGTTATCATTTCGAACAGCCCTATCGGATGAGTAATACTTTTTATGCGCATTCGTTGGATGGATTATGTTTTAAAAATTTTCCCGATCTCATGCGCTCACAGAAGAACCGTCAGGCTTCTTTTTGAACAAAATTTCCAGCAAACCCTTCGTTTTCGGGTAAAGCGTATCGCCAATACGAATGTAGTCACTCTCAAAAGATATCAACGAATCACCAATCATTAGTCCGTTTGAGAGGTTGCGTTCACCGTACACGTTGTCCAATTCACCTTTTGTCTTCGCATCTCTCATTAGTGCAAAATACGCATTCTCGATTTTCTTGACCGGTGTTTATACGATTGTTTCATCTCCTGCCGAAGCAAAGGAATCATCCATTTCCAATACGCTTTTCTTCTTCATTTCATTTTTCATCTGCTTTATTTTTCCTTCAATTTCGTCCACCTATTGTTCACAGGTTTAGTATCTTTTGTAACATATACCAGTTCTTGCAACGGAGTCACCACTGGTTTGAAAACGTCACTCAATTTCTGAGTCGTAAATTCCTTGCCCGACTTGAGCAATCTGTGTTTTCGACGGATCGCAGCACTTGCTTGAGCGATCTGATGTAGGACATCTTTTTGCTTGGAAATTTCAGAGTTCTGAATGTTGACGCAACTGAGTCTGCAACGCTACTGCGTCTCTCGCTTGAAAACGTTAGATTTTATTTCTTCTCCGGGCTAACAAAAGAATCGAATCCCCTCCTGTATCGTCCTTCGTTGAGCTCACTGTCTTTGTCGATCACCAAAAACCCATACTTTTCACCGTTCCAGCATGCAGAGTACACTCTTTTAAACTCTGTGTAAGACATATCGGTGTTCACATGGTCGTTGTATACGTGTCTCAGGTTCATATCGTCTTGTTTGATTAACACGAGTAAGTTTACGTTGTCGCGCACGAGATGTTTGGAAACGCGCGCGTTCGTGTGACAGAGATAGGAACAGTCAACGTCGTGATGTCTACCCATGCAAAAGTAGGCTTTAATATTGTCCTGCTTTTCGCACGCTACATCGTCGAATATGGTTATTGAGTTGGGCCGTGCTTCTTCTGGTGTAATCACTTGCTCACGCTCAGTAAACGCAAAATACTCCGTATTCTCAACATTGTCAAACAACTGCTTCAGCAAATGGTATTACGGGTGGTTGAGAGATTTTGAGTAGATATAGATATTTACAAATCTAAGTTCGTCGGGACGGGTAATAAGTGTGAGCGACGAATTAGTTTCACCACAATGTGACGGTCCACAGAATATTGCACGTACACTGTTCGGGAATAATTCACCGTGCCGTTTGTGCCTTTTGACATTTTGCTCCGAAAGTTTGTCGAAATTCATCACGGGAAGCTTAGTAGGTTGTTTCTCAAACCGCATCTCGGTCGTGACTGATCCGATTTGCTATAAATATTTCGTTCAAAAGTAATTCTCTTTGGACAACGCACGGACATGATCGTGTACAGAGGTAAGCGAAGCAGCGGGTGGCAACATCGTGTCAAGAGTCTGATGAATAAAATCACCAACAGCCTTCCAGTCGAATTCCATGTACCTGGTTATCAGTATTGTGAGCGTGGTAAAAAATTAACTAAGAGAGTCGCGCGTGGTGATCCGGAAATGAATATTCTCGACACAGCTTGCACGGACCACGACATTGCTTACTCGCAGAATTGTGAAAATCTTGAAGTTAGAAACGAGGGTAATAAAGTGTTGGCTGAGAAAACTTGGAAACGGGTTTTTGCGCCGAACGCCAATTTGCGCGAAAAAGCGGCAGCATGGGCAATAGCTGATACAATGAAAGTGAAATGAAAACTTGGAATGGAAATTCGAAAACCAAAAAATGTGACGTTGAGAAAAATTAGAAATGCTGCAAAACGTTCTATGGATCGGAGCAATGATGCAAAAGTAGCTATCGAATCTGCGCTCAAGGGAGCTGTAAACACAGTTAAAGAAGCGGGTGGTAAGTGTAAGGTGCGAACACCACGCGTTCTACAAGTATCTTCAAAAGTCGGTGTTTTTTCACCCTTTCTGATTCCTTTTTTTGCTGGACTGAGTGCTTTAGGCGCGTTAGCCGATGGTGCGGCAGGTATAGCATGAGCTGTGAACTATGCGAGCATTGCTAAACAAGAACTGAAAGAGAGCGAATTACATAACATAACCATGGAAGCTATCGCGTTGGGCAAAGGGCTTCGTATGAAACCGTGTAAAACAGGTCTTAGTCTCCATCTTTCAAAAAAATTGATGCGATACTACCACATAGAGCGGTGACTGATTGGGGCTTGTTGGAATATGCAAAAATCTTTGAGGTTCCGCATCTCCACGGTGTTTTCATGCGAAACGAAATGCCCTAAAACGGTCCACGAAATAACGAGCCAGCTATAATCAACCTTGACAAGACGGTCCGGGAACACACTGGGTTTCATACAAGGAACACGACAATGATATTGATTACTTTGACAGTTTCATCAACCTTGAACCACCCTTGGACCTCATAAAATACCTCGGCGTTGGTAGTCTTGAATACAATCATGAAAGGTACCAGGATTATAAAACATTTGAATGCGGACACTTGTGTCTGAAATTTCTGAGTGGTGAGCTATATAAAATGGTGCATGATTCATCAAAGTCAGTCTACCACTCGCGGTCATGGATGATTCGGTGACGTTAACGATTTCGGGAACCTCTTCGATTCTCGAGGCACAATATTTCTCACCGATCGAACTTGCTCGTGATAAAAGTTATGCTCTTGGCTTCGTAGAATTGTTGAACTTTAATTAGATTCACAACGTTGATGTTGATCACATTAAAATTTACAAAGCTGATGAAGTGATCACCATACCTACCGGCAGCTACGAGATCGAGGACATAGAGATGTATCTTCAGAACGTGCCAAGAAATACAGATATCAGGATCGCCATCAAACCCAACAATAATACATTACGCAGCGAAATCACATGCAACCACACAATTGACTTTGAGCCGAATGATTCCATCGCTCAACTTTTGGGATTCACACCACGTGTATTGGAGGTTGATAAAACTCACGAATCAGACGTGCCTATAACTATACTCAAGGTCAACGCGTTGCGAGTCGAGTGCAGCATTACAACGGGCCTCTACGTCAATGGACACAAAGTACACACTATTCACAAGTTTTTGCCGACTGTCCCACCAGGATATAAGGTCGTGGAAGTACCGTGGCACGTCATTTACCTTCCGATCACCGTCAAGACCATATATCACGTTCAGCTCCGGTTAGTGGATGAAGACGGAAACCTGCTTAATGTTCGTGGAGAAGTTATTACTGTGAGACTACATATCAGATCGCAATAAACGATGGGAATTGTATATAACAGACTGCCAAAGAGTAGGTATATCAGTAAGTCGGCATGCCTCGATCAAGTCAGTCATCGATCGATTCTCGAACCGTTAACACCTCGAAAGGTGGAGACACCTTTTGAAAGAGGAATTTCCGACAACTAAAAATCCGACTTTGCTGTTTTATCATCTGCTACGTACCATGAAAGAAGAAATCTTAAACGGTCAAACACCAGTCGTCTTTGACGAATCCGTTGCGCATTACGAGATTCACGCTCACAAACCTTACGCCTCGTCAACTTTCAACAACAGCGATGAAATTCGAATAATCGTTCAGCATCAGGATCTATGCATATTACCCAGCGAAAGTTCGGTACATATCCATGGACGACTCCTCAAACCTGACGGTACAGCTACTGTGAATACACAGCTTGTAAACAACGCGATCTATCATCTGTTTGAAGAAATTTACTACGAAATGAATGCAGTTGGGATTGTTAGACGCAAGAACGTTGGCCTGACAAGTCTCATGAAGGGTTACGCTTCCCTGCACCCCGGTCAGACTTGGCTGATAGAGAAAGCTGGATGGCTTGATGTAGAAAAGAAGAAAAAATTGACCGATGCCGAAGGTAATTTTGACGTATTGATACCGCTCAGCATGATAATGGGTTTCGCTGAAGAGTACCGCAAGATCGTTGTCAACGCTGAACATGAGTCAATTTTGACGAGATCAAAAACTAACGTCAACGCTATCATGCAGACTAAAGAGGAGGAATTCAAAATCCCTATCAATGCAGTGGAATGGCTAATACCATATTTGAAACTCGCGAATCAGAAAAAAGTTGACCTTCTAAATTTCATTCAGAAAGATCCGCCTATTTTGATGAGCTTCCGCATTTGGGAATTGCACGAATATCCTTTACTTCGCACAACATCGAAACACGTTTGGACTTTGAAAACTTTCACTTAGCTTGAAAAACCTCGGTACGTCATTTTGGGTTTCCAAACAAGTCGGAAAAACAAGACTGGCAAGAACACAAGTAATTTTGATCATTGCAATATCACGGACGTCAAGCTATTTTCAAACTCTCAATCTTATCTGAACGGTAACCTGAACCTGAGCATGAGTCGTAATCTGTACGCGCTCCTGTACGAGATGTACGCGAACTTCCAAGCTACCTACTACGACAAGAACCCCGAGCCGTTGTTGACAAAGAGTGAATTCCTTCCAGACGTCCCCTTATTCGTTATCTACTGTTCAAAACAAAACGAATCTTTGAAGTACGGACCTGTCGACATCCGTCTTGAATTTGAAGCTAAAGCCAAATTTCTCGCTGAAACATCGGCGTACTGCTTGATTGTTCACGATCGTATTATCGAATACAACCCGCTCAGTGGTAAGGTGAAAAAGTTGGTATAAAAGTTGACCCGTTTCCACCATCTCGCATGGAGCTTATCGCTGATATACAAGGCTTTCGTAGACCTTTCAATAATACCTTGACATTGAACGGATTGGCTATAATTTCAATCTACTCTGAAGCATCTCCATCAATGTTTTTTTCAAGCCACCTTACGAATGGGATTGTATGGACGTCAAATACAAAAGCCAAAATTCTAGGTTCAAACGCGATTTTCACGGTCTACCTTGGAGCTGTGGAACCATACCGTTGGAGGAAGTTGAGTGCACCATTGAAGACAGGCTGTGCAAAGCTGAAACCGTGTACGTAAAACAAGAAGAAAAACGAGATTGGTCGCTCAAAGATGTCTCCAAAGTTCAAATCATCGAAATGCTGGACTCTGACTGTCCGTCGCTTCAAACCTTGCAAAAAACTTTACCTGTGTCTCTAAGATGTGACGTGCATACAATACCCAACTCAATATGTGCAGCACAAAACGTTTTGCTACTTCGAAATTGGCTACAAAATCATCATACTGTTCGGATGGCGAGGGTGTACGATTTGTGTTACTGTGCAGAAGCGTCTACAAGAACGGTCCCGCATTCCTGGCGAATAAATCATCCTGGTTATGATACTGTTAAATGGAATTATTGTACTATCGTTGTGAAGTAATTGTCAACTGTACCCTAAAAATTGTACTCAATAAAACTGTTTTTCAAAGAATGAAATTTTCATGAAATAATTTTATACCTTCACCTTCACCTCAGCTCTTAAGAGAGAATTTTTTTCAATACAAAGCTTATGTAAGATTCAACCTTGCTCTCCATCCTTGACCGAGCTGTACTCAAACCGAGTTATGTTTTGCATTCCTAGAGCGATAGTAACCCAACACCGCAGATCCTTGGCTCTGAATGTATACTACCGCAGCTATCGGTCGACCTTGTACTCTAGTCTTCACTGAACCCATTCAAAATTCATCGTAGAATTCACATTACACTTACAAGACGCAAACGCAGCTCGAAACCCTCCAGCGTTGCTTAGTGGTGTCCGAAGTAGCGTTTTCTTAGATTTCAAGACTTAATTCTAGTTACAATTACAAGGTACAAAACATGTACCGCAGCTATGGGTCGACCTTGCACTCTGATCTTGACTGAACCCGTTCAAAATTCATAGTAAAGTTCACATGACAGTTACAAGCCAAAAAGAATGTCACGTGGTTGATATCAAACCGGCATTCGAGTAAGTGAAAAACAATTCTCAGAACCATTAATTTTGGAATGTCACGTGGTTGATAACGTGGGAAAAGAATGTGGGGGTGATTGATGTTACACATCAGCAGTCCCACCGTGGAAAAGGAATTTGAAGTGGTTAATGTTACACATCAGCAGTCCTATTGTGGGAAAAGAATGCGGGACGGTAAAAAAGTTCTCGCCCCCGCTGCACCCTCGAGCGTTGGCAGACGAGCACTACATGAAGACTTTGATCTTCGCTTGGTAAGATTGTCGGTAAAACAGCACGATTTTGACCTTCGACTGATAAGAATTGTTGGTAAAGCAGTGCGATTTTCACCGTCGACCGATACAACTGTTGGTAAGGTTGCACGTTTTCAACCTTAAGTCGGTACTGCAGACTGTGACGTCATCACGGAAAAGGGTTTGAGTCCGGGGAGAATGTCGGTAAGTGTCGGTAACAGGAATCTGTAAGTAGAACCCGCCTTGCTGTGCTACTGGCGAAAAAGACGTCAAAATGCAAGAATCGATGCTACTGAAAAAGCCATTAAAAACCGATGGGAAGGACAAGACGGAGCGCCTGAACAACTTCTACCGATTCCAGTTAATGAACCGCAGCCTGGCCCATTTGGAATGCATCTTGATTGTACATCGCTACAATCGACATTAACTTCTTATCATCCATCAACTGCGAACACTACAACGAGCAAAAGAAAGCTCGAAACTTTTGCTTCGATGCTGTCATCAGAGCCAGGTGAGACTGACGAAAATTATCTTTTAGTTTATTCTAGTACCTGGCAGCCGTTCGGGCAAGCAATCGAAAATGTAAATACTTCCGACTGTGTTGACGAGGGCCAACTGAAAATTTCAAATTATTTAATCATTTTTTCATCCTATTACTCTATCTAATTTGATATTAACTTGGCCCTAACTATTATTTCATTCGAGTACTCATTATTTTCAATTTATGTTTTATGCGATGTGAATTCGGAAACGTCGCCGTAAAAGGATTCTATCTCAGCGACACATGAGAAGAAACGGCATCAATCTGGGAAGGCGTAAACTATCAAATATGATTATTCAACTTTTTTGAAATTTTGGGTCAGATTCTCTGGACAATTGGTCACTTTTATTTTTGTATTCATTAAAGTACGATTTACTCAAAACTATATTTCTTGATCTTCGAAACGCTCCCTGCGCATGTGTTTTGCCCTGAGTTTTAATTTGGCATGAACCTTCATGCATATGTTAAACACAAACCTGAGTATCGATCTTTTTATAGTGCGAAAGGAACATATGATTCCAGTTACTTGTAACCTTGAAAATCCTTAGAATTTGAGATATGAAGTTCTAGCTTCCGTTTCAAAGAGACTATTGTTCTGATCTGAAATTCCATAGTAAGATTTCTTCGTCTTATTATTAATGTCCTAAGTAAAACGTGCGAATATGAATATAATCCGAGCATTACTAATGCGCAGGGAGCATTTTGAAGTTTGATGTTTTTATAAATTCTAAGGCGTAACTTCTTTAATTTATAACGGATCTTTAACTTTAACTACCCATTTTTTCAGGCTCTTCGAGTACTTTCAGATAATTAAAACAGAATTGTAATTTGCGGAAAAATGTAAATGTTTTATATTACAGTAAAGTCCTCCCTTGAACTATTGGCTACATTTCTTATGCATGTTGTACTTATAGCATGTGTTCAGAAATACTAGAATAAACTTTACGTAACCTATAAGTAAGTACGAGTGGATTCGATAAATTAAGTTTCCTATTTTTAGGATTTAATCAAAAAGGAAAATAATAATTGAGCTGTTTTGGGCATAGCCGCCCGGCTCACGCTACGAGTTGAGAGACGAGGAGCGCATGTACAGGATAGAAATGTTACAGCCCATATCCTTTTTGTAATAATCTTATAGCGCCGGCTGCTTAATCTTCAAGTAAGATCTAATCGATCTAATAACGACCCTAGTAAATGTGGTAACGTTTCTACCCTTACATGTGTTACCCTCTGTCACTCTGGTACCGCTTTGCTCTGTCTTTTTAGTTGCTCTGATTAGACATCTTATCCAACATTGCTGTAGATAAAATAAAAATATCCACGAATTCCACGAATTGTGAGTACACTGCCGGCTTCAAAAAATTTGATTCGGCTGCAATTTCGGTGTGTTTTACTTCGTATTTTCAGTACCTCTTGTCGCAGGAAAAAAATATGGACCACTCTATTTTTTGTGGAAAAAAAAATCTGATATTTTCAAATTTTGAATCCATTTTTGAATAGATCGTCAATAACAGCCAAAAAGTACGCCTTTTTCAAAAACAAGTTTTTTTCAAGGTTCCGCAATCAAAAATAATATTTTGATAATTCTATTGAAAAGCTAGGAATTTTTGCATTAGGGCCCTAGATTTTCAGAGTGGGATGACCACGGAATGGGGTCTCAGCTTAATTTGTGTAAAACTTTCACACATCGTAGGATTGAACCAGCCGTATAGGAGGTGTTACCATAATATTTAGAAAAATTTGATTTGTGTCATTACGAATTTCTACAAATTGATTCATAATTATTATAGTTTTTTGCTCATCATATCGAAAATCAACATTTAGTTTGTTGTAATTACTTTTAGCATTTGAGCAAACTGACACAAATTTCAAGCAATTCTGCATGTAAATATTTTGATTGAATCGTGGGGTATGTTGGGATAGATAGAACGTTTCCTGAATAACTCGACACGTGTGATGTCTCTTGTGTCTCGCATCGAACTGTGTTTATTCTCCTGCTCCATAGTGCGTGGGGGGAGCAGCTCAGGTCCGGACATACTGTCTTACATACATCTCTTTACAGGTAAATTCTTGGTTCGAATTCTGACCGATGTTTGTTTTTTTTTCAATTACAATAAATCGATTTTGTTTTTGGCTCTTTTATTCTTTTATAAGTTTATTACAAAAAATAAAAACACCCCATTGGTCAAGAATTTCAACCAATTGAACATCATATAATGGTCTACAAGCCACATGCAACACGTAAGCAATAAAGAGGATCAAAACGTATCAGAAAAATTTTATGACTTTTTTTTCTTAAAGTGGGGAACTTCCATAAAATGAAGCTATTGATAATGAGTTGGCGCAAACCGAAAATACAGCTACAAGTTGTCCAACTCCCAATCCCATTGCTATTTTACCACCGACCAACAACCAGCACGCTCCTAATTTTTAGATCCTCAAACTGACATACTTATCAATAATGACAGAGGATCCAAAAACTTCTAATGCGAACTCCAAGCCAATTCCGAAATATATTGAAGGAGGAAACCCCTGTAAGCGTACGTTTTTCAAAGATTTTTTCACAGCGAAGTGGGATAGTTAATTGAATTAAAATAAAGCATATCTCAAAGTATACGATGTAAGGCAGGTGTATTGACAAATTTTTTGAGACTGAAATATTTTATAATGGCGGCGCCACAGCTGCTGCATATCGGTACCTTAGATATGCGCCGTGCAGCCTACAGGTCTCAAACCTCAACTAAAATCAAAAAATCTATTTTTTTTTTGTTGAAATACATCAACACGCTTTGCATCACGGAGAAAAAAAAATTAAATATTTTGGGTCATTTTGAAAAAAATCATCCATTTCTGCATAAACAATCGGTAAAATACAATATTTTTTTGTATTCTTTGGGAAAAATCGAACTTCATGCAATTTTCATATAAATCGATTGAAAATTCGCTGAGCTACATTGTGCGGCACGCGAATTTCACATATTGTAAAACCGACTGTACGACACGATAAATATGTGAAGTAAGGTTAGTGTACCCGTTGCTGACCCTGTTCCAATTATTGACCTTTTTTGGTTGTATCTGTATGAGCCTAAGTTCTAAAATTTACAAAAAATACATTTGTAGTGTCTAACCCTTTAGCAATTGATTTTAGCCATCGAAAAATTCACAATTTATTATTCACCGTTAATTTGTAACTATGGAAAATAAAAGGGTCAATAAATGGGTCTAAACGTGTCAATAACTGGTACATTTACCTTACGAACAGCATGCTGCCTCTCAATTGTTGACTTGGAGACGCTATATTTAAAAACATAACAATTACACGAGCACAAACTATTGCTTTTACTTGCCAGTAGTGATTTCTACTACCCAATTAGCGAGATTTTATTGCCAACGGACCGAAAGATAGATACAGCATTCTTGCGCGCATCGTTTACCTGCGCTTGGTACCGTTTGGAGCGTTGACACTTGTATCTCCTTGAAGCATCTATACGTTGAATTCCGATTTGAATACTTTAAGAGCATATTCTCCAAGTGTCAAACTAATTTTTCAAGTAAAATATATGTCGAAAAATTTCAAATTACACGAGTTTCCCCCCTTAAGTTAGGGCCATCGTTAAGCGACAGTGTGGAATTGCCAGGACCCATCTATAGAAGCGATTAATGAACAGATATTTTCTGATCCTTCAAAATGGACATTTATTACCGATCACAGAATTGGGCAGTTAATTGTTGAAAAAGCTCATGTACAAATGAAGGATTTCAATTATCTATCGAGAACGGTAGGCGATTCTCATCTGTTTCTTATACCCGGCAACAAAATAGCGTCGAAACAGTGACTCGGCCCTGGCTAATTTACGTTAGAGATAAAAATAGTATACATTGTTTCTGCTTTCTTCTGTTTTCAAAACATATCACGAGACAGTTGCCCACAAACGGTTCCTCTGATTGGATACATTTATCGCAAGATCTGACGTTGCTTTAAAAATCCGTGAAAAATTTTACAGAATTTGAAAGTTGGAAAGAATACGACTTTCGATTGCAATCTGAAAATACCGTTGATAAAGAACATGAGCGCATCGACAAATCGATCACTGGAGTAATTTTCTGCCCCGTACAATCAGTATTATACAATATCTAGCTACACAATCGCTTGCACGTGATGCTTTTTCGTTCTTATTCAGAAGCTGCACGGTTTTTTTTTCTAGTTGTCAACGTGTACATTTTTTTTTTAGTTCAACAAGTACGTGGTACTAAAAGAACATGAATTGTCACTAACTCTGAATGTTTTCAGTGATACGCATTGGGAAAATATAAGTATAATATATTTGTGGAAATAACGCTCGGTGAAAGTAGAGTTAATCTTTCGAACCAAGAGGCTCGGTACGTGACCCAATCCATGAGGAATTTCAAATTCATTTGTAGCGTGATTATCTGGTTTGATATTTCAAACAAAGTCTATGTCGCTTCAAAAATTATTACAAAGTCTACGATTAAATGTAATGGAATGCTGCATTGTCCTAGATAAAAACACAGATTTTCTCCAGCAGTGAGATTTTGAAAGCTTTTCTAAAATACTGGACAAAAAGAAAGGTTTAATATCCGATGTAGAGATAGAGCCGATATTTTCTCATGACAATATGGTTCGCGTTCAATATAAGAAACGTTCTTTCGAATACGAAATTCAAGATGAATGCGTAACAGATCGGAAGAAACAATTAAAAGTAGAATTCTTTTACCACGTTGTTGATACGGTAGTAGAATAGATGGAAGAGAGATTTTAGCAATTACAGGCACAACGTAATGATTCTACATTTTTGTAAGATATTCATCCTCGCAAATCAACAACAAACGAAGAAATTATGATGAGCTGTAAAGGTTTGCATGTTACATTAACGGATAAGGAGAACATGGATATTGATGGGTTGATCTGTATGACGAAATTATGAATCTGGCTACAATTTTGCTTCTGATCGATCATCAATTGAATTTTTAAGCTTCATTGCAAAAAAATGAGCTTTTGCCGATTGTACCCAACGTTGTAGTCGCCTTGCGGATATTGATAATTGTTAGATTCAGAAACTCCGAACTCAAGTATTGCTACTGCAACCATAATAACCATCGTATGAGTCAATATGACTTTGTTAAAACCTAACGCTAAAAATTGATAGAGTAAAACTTGTTATTCGTTACTAAATGTGTAGTTTAAATTAAAATGTTGTGTACAGAGAATGATTTCAACCACGCACAGCGATAGTTGCCACCACCCGAAATGACCGAATTCGCAGTTAGTGACGAGCTAAACGGGAAACCTGAACTAATCGAACATCTGATTTCGCACGCACGGACATATTGGACATCGCAAGGTTTGTGAATCCAATTTGAATCTGAATCGAGTAGCGAGTCGAAGATCTCTCGCACTGCTCATCTCGAAACGTAACAAAGAATCGATTCTACAGAAATCTATTTTATAAGAAAAATGTTTTACAGAATATAGTCTAGAGACTCGTTTCTACAGAAATATTTTTCTGCAGAAAATTTTCATGCGGAAATTTTTGTAGAGATTAGTTTTATAGTTTCACACATCCAACGCAATACCCGTTCGTCACAATACACATTCAGCACACACATAAATTCAACACAAATAATTTAAATTACATTAATTGATGTATAATGTAAATTAAATTAAATTAAATTAAATTAAATTAAATCAAATCAAAATATACGAAACTGATTTTTCTGTAGAATAAAACATGGAGGATTATTTCTGATGCGAGTCTCAAATTTCTTTCTGGAGAAAAATGTTTTATAGATATTCTGTAGAAAAATATTTCTGTAGAAATGAGTCTGTAGAACATATTTTGTAGAACATTTGCTCTGTAGAACTGAACCGCATTCGATTCTTTACATATATAATGAAGCTTGTGCGTTAATCCATTTTACGTACAATTGATGTGATTAATTTACAAATTCCTATGTTTGATTTGAATGAAAGATTCTTCGACAATATGCAAACGTTTACTATTTATAAAACTGATAAAAGATGTAAAGCGATATTTAATAACCTGACGTTTCATGAAATTCATACTTCCTAAAGAATGATTGAAACCCGTATAAAAAATCACCTCCTACATATAGTATCACAACAAATTTACCCATTTTTTCACCACGCCTTATGCATTTATTATAAACTCCATTTTATATTCAAACCGATGTCACACTACCTGTCTATGACTGATACGTAGGACAGAATGTTTACTCAGGAGATGAAATATTAAAATGAAATCATACACTCACCTCAGCAAGGCCATGTGACTGAAGTAGTAAACTGATGAGTTTCGTATCAGTTTGAAAGATCTTGTAGGTCATATGTAGTTGTTTTCCTGGTGGATCCTCTGGTGGTGTGGCTAACGCGGAGCACCTTTTTATGAAAACAAATGAAATATGCTGCTTAACAAAGTATACATAAAGAAAACGCCTGTTAATAATACGTTAATATTTGTTGTTTGTATTACAACATTCATTACAAAGTCATTATGGTGAAACATCAAGATCCTAAAAATACACACGTATGTTAATGAGGCAAAAGGAGAAGGCTGAGTTGAAGGGGGTCGAAGGAGGCTATTCTACAGTCCACAATATGTGTACATATTTTTATTACAAACTGTGATATTCATTAAAGCAAAACTTCGAAACTTTTTTCCATGTAATTGCTCTTTTTCCGCTTGATTCGCAAGTTTTTGCTCAACCCCTTGGTCCGAAATTTGTGGTGCTGTCGGCTATCAAAAAAGTTAGCAATGCCACCGTGATAAAAGGAGAACAGGTACATAGGAGTGAAAAAAACCATATTTTCCGGTTTTTTATTTACCCAAGTAATCCGAGGACCCTAATTTTGTTTGCTCACCGCCTTACCTTAAAAATCCACCCCTTCGGCGGAAAAAGAGATGACCAACCCAAAATTTAGTATTATCATATGACAACTTGAGCTGTATTTTATTCCTCGAAATTCATCATACACCGATGCCACAAATCGGATTTTTTCAGTCATCCCCGAACATGAAAAATCCACCCTTGCGACGATCGGAGAAAATAACGAAGAAGAAATTGCAATTATCGAAACACATAATGGACTGTGATTTTTGATCGACAATTCACATTCGTACGTCACAAGTCTGATTATTCTGCACACCCCCCTACCCAGCTGCGATCAAGTACAAGAATCCATGTAAGTTGGTGGTTTTTGAAAAAAGACCGTGACTCGATTTTTCTGCTGCACCATTCACATTCGTAAACCCCAAGTGTGGTATATACTTGATAGGTAGCAGAATTACATTTCATGTTACCCGACGAAGCATAGCTCTGATTATTCGCAAGGATGGAACATAAAATATCTTTGTTAAACGCCAGACGCGGCATGCGCCAACTAAATTAAGAAGTAGAGATGCGGTAACGATATCAGAACTCAACAGAAGGCAGCTGGTTAGTTCGCATACACTAACTTAAGGTCACAGAGGTTGGTCGTTATATTTTTTTTTACCAACAATCAAATACTTTAGCGGAAAGTTCTAGAGTTGGTTCTTTCGGGACCGTCATTTCCCTTGCTAGTTTTAGTAAGTATTGGGGATTTAAGGGAGCTTTCCAGTGTGACAGCCCGAAAAATCGCTGTTTTTCGCGATTTTTTTTTTTAAAGAAAAAATAATCTAATCGGTCTGGTTTTTTTTTGTATATTAATTGGGTATTGAAGAATACTAAACAATTTTTTAAAGATCGATTTATTTATTAATTAATATCTATAAAAATGATGAAAGAATTGTTGCAGAAAATGCACTTGGATGTGGTGTCCACGTTGGGGGTCACAATTTTGATCTGAAACAAAAAACACAAAAAGATTATTGATCGGTATATAATTGGCTTTCGTGCTATGGAGGCTTTTTTCTTTTTTTTTTTTTTTTTTTGCAAAAATGGCGCCGGTTTGAACAAAAAGTATCGATTTTAGCATTTTTTTTGGCAGTTTTTTTTACAAAAAAATAGGAAGATGTCAAAAAAAAAAAAAAGCTTCCATAGCACGATAAACAATGACGTTAAGAATATTGTGTAAAAAATTCAACTCGATAGCTTTAAAACTGTGCCCTCCAAGTTGGACACCGTTTTGAAAAATGCTGTTTCGAGAAAAACGCGTTCAAAGTTTCAAGTGAGGAAATTTTAGGTAAATCGTTTACTTACGGTCAATCAGCGATGCCAGGTCCGTACAATATCCCTTCTGCTTCTTCGAAAAGATCGTGCTCAATGGATTGTTCAGTCCGACGAGCTGTCCTCGCCTCTTTGCTATCCAGGGACGCCTGGCGGTTTGCTTGGATGATGCGCGCATTCTTGTACTTAGCGGCGAAATGTGCGGCGCTCGGCCCTATCGTGCATCCCATCGTCTTCAAAATTTTTAAAATTGAGTCGTAACCTTCATTGAAGGTGCACACAGCACACTGCGTAGCGATTTCTACTATCTGCTTGCCGCAGAATACGTGCTTTGGGGCTAGTTGTCACACACAGTGATTGATTGATTTTCAAGAATTTAGCACGCCATTCGCTTTTTTTTTGAAAATTGAGTGCGACAAAAAAATAAGGCGCGCGACTAATTTACGGCTAATTAACGGCAAATTATGCAATAGTCCGAATTCACATTTTCGACAATTGGCGAGCCAAGTTCATGTACGTGCAGGTAGGAACGAGACAATAGAAATAACAGTCGCACGGGCAGACGGCCGACGCGGCAGCTGTAGCGCTCCGTTGCCTTCTTCCAAAAAATGCTGTACAGTAACCGAAATAATCTGAATTTCGGCATGAAAATTTCAGGGAATATTCGGAAGAGTGTATACTATTCGATAAAGCAAAAAAAAAAAAATCGATTTTTTGAAAATTTCACACTGGAAAGCTCCCTTAAGGTCAACGCCCACCGTTGCGGAACAACCCGGATCCGCTAGGAACGGAAAGGCACCCGCCCGACGCCACACCGTACGGAATTTGCAGTGCAACGTAGTGATAAGACCGTTGGGCGCAAGACAATATAGTTCGTTCCGCTATAACTCACTTATATGAGACCGAAGATTTCTTCGATTACTATTCAAAGCTAGTCCCAATAATTAAAGATGAACCGAACTTAGTCCCAGGTCCGTGCAACTCTTTCGTTTCGGGTGAATCATCAGTCCAGTTGTACTAGCTGGAGCCAAGTGGCCAAAATTACATTCGAAAGTCAAAAACAAAAATAATTTTAAGATTCTCTCAATTGATTCGAGTCGAGGCTAATGAGCAACAAATTCTGAGCTTAGGTCGAGTTTACTGCGACTCTTCCTTCACGCGTAATTCAGCGAGGTAACGCTAACTCATTATAAAGATAGCGTAGCATTCGAGTTTTTTTAAATGACAAAAACGGCAAAGTATAACTGTCACGACTAATTCGTGGTTAAATAGTGACAAATTAACAAATACTTCAAATTTGTATAGTTTTAATTGGTAGCGTTGAATTAAGTGTTCCATGTTCGGGGGGTTGGCTACATGCAAAATAAAGCACATGCCCACTTTTTAATTGCTTTAACAGAACGAAATAATTTTATTTATGATACATTCGGTTGTGCATTGTGAGAGAGTCAGACGCGTGGCGTGCGTAGCTGGTAACTGACGAGCTCGAGACGCAAGCCATCAAGAGAAAAAGACAAAGAAACCAAAACAAAGGGGAAGCGGTCAATTGTCGCTGCTGTCCGTAGAATTGTTTACACTCTCTCCCTGTAAGAGCGCGCTGCACGCAAATTTAAAGAGAAAACACGAACATACCGGCCGCCTTGAAAAGAACAATTTTACAACAAAAAAAAAAAATAGAAATAAGATTATAATAAATGAAATGCGTTAGACTCGATACAATATCAATTATTTATCAACAAAGCATTCGTGGTCCAACGGAAGAGGACACAACCGAGTCGCAGGACTCTTGTATATTTCTCTCGTGGTCTTTACTGTAGCCGTACGGACGACGCCATCCGAGCCAGGATACACGGCCTCGACTCGCGCAAGAGGCCAACATAAAGGCGGAACGTTGTCCTCGCGAACGATTACCAAATCACCAGGGTTTAGTGATGGTGCATCAGTTTTCCATTTCGTACGTTGCTGCAACTCATTGAGATAGTCGATAGACCACCTTTTCCAAAAGTGTTGCTTGATTTTTTCAACACGCTGCCATCGGGATAGCCGATTTTCTTTGGTATCGAGCAATGTAGGCTCCGAAAACGATGCGAAATTGTCTCAATCAGGAAGTGAGCGGGACTTAGATACGAGTGGTCATTAGGATCGCTTGATAATGGGATAAAGGGTCGTGAATTTAGCACTGCCTCGATTTGAGCCAAAACGGTCTGAAATTCGACAGATACAAGAGACGCAGTCCCGGCTACCCTCTTAAGGTGAAATTTCATGGCTTTGACAGCGGCCTCCCACAAACCACCAAAATGTGGGGCTTGTGGAGGAATGAGATGCCACGTTATTCCATTCTGTGCAGAAAAACCTGCCACACTGTCGCGATTCACTCCGCTGAGAAACGCTTTTTGCAATTCCTTCAATTCTCTTGCCGCTCCCACGAAGTTCGTCCCATTATCGGTGTAAATTTCGGACGGGAGTCCTCGTCGTGAAACGAATCTTTTGAGTACGTTTAAAAATGATTCGGTCGATAGATCGAGCACTAACTCGAGGTGAATTGCCTTGCAGGAGAAGCACACAAACACGGCTACGTAGGCCTTCAACTGTTTCGAATTGCGTTTCCTCGATTCTCGTACCATGAAGGGCCCACAGTAATCGATGCCGCAATGAACGAATGGCCTCGCAGGAGATATTCTTGATGCGGTAAGATCTCCCATAATCGTCTGTCTCGTGATAGGGGCGTTACGAAAACAATTGACGCAACTTTGTGTGACCTGTCGTACCGCGTTTCCTCCTGAAATCAGCCAGAAACGCTGACGTAAGGATGCCGCCGTCGCTTGAGGTTCAGCGTGGAGTAATCTTTGATGCTCGTGTACTATTACCATCTTCGTGAATTTGTGCTTTGAAGGAAATACGATGGGGTGCTTTGTCGAGTACGGCAACTGAGAATGAGATAGGCGACCTCCAACTCGAATAACACCATATGAGTCGAGAAAAGGCGATAAGCCAACTAACTTGCTGTTGCGAGCTATAAGTTCATTTTTTTCTAGCGCCTTTAATTCGAGAGAAAACGAATAGCCTTAGACGATCTTCGCAAATCGAATATTGGCCTGATTCAACTCTTGAGCGGTGAGAGGACCAACCCGTCGATCTGGTTTGTCCCTTTTCGTATTGTAAACAAAACGTGGAATGTCAGCCACCGATCGGATTAGTTTGGTCAGAGTCGAAATCGATTAGAAAATGCTCCAACCACGTGGCATGTTCGTCGCAACCAAAGACGTTTTGCGAGCCTCAAGGAGTTCCTCGAGACTAGATGTGACGGATGAACTTGCGTCCCAATCCATTACCTCAGCATTAAGCCATTGTAGCCCATTCCACTAAAGCTGCGATTGAATTGGCTGGGAGGGCGTGATTCCTCGGGAAATCGCGTGGGCAGGATTCTCTTTGGTGCTTACATGTTTCCAAGATAATGGGTCTGTCAATTCTTGGATTTGACCTACAGGATTTGACACAAAGGTGTTCTAACGTTTAGCATCCGCCTTTATCCAGCACAATGTGGTCATGGAATCGGACCAATGATAAATTCCGTCGAATTTGATGCCGATCGATTGCTTTATCCTGTGAGTCATTCGCGCGAGAAGAAGTACCGCGCAGAGTTCCAGTCTTGGCAGAGTGATCGTTTTGGCCGGAGCGACTCGAGATTTAGCACAAAGCAGGCGTATTTTTCGCTGACCGTCCTTACTCGTTGTTTTGATATATACCACCGCCCCGTACGCTTCCATACTCGCGTCGCAAAATCCGTGCATCTCGGTAAGACTTAATTCCGCGTGTTCGATAACCTTTCTCGGAATTCTCAGCGTGTTTAGAAGTCCCAATTGAGCTTCATAGGCACGCCATTTAGTCTCAACATTCAAACGTACCGTCTCATCTCAATCTATCTTCAGCAGCCAAAGTCTCTGCATAAGGTTTTTTGCCGTTACGATGACTGGCCCGAGTAACCCCAGAGGATCTAAGATCCGAGCAATGTTTGAGAGGATGGTTCTTTTTGTCACGGTTTTTTCGGGAATCGCTTGTTTTACCTCATACTGCAAGGTATCAAAGGCCGAATGCCACTGTAGTCCTAATACAGATGAATGCTCATTTTTGTCAAGCTTCAAAACGGGATCGGATGACAATGAATCCGGAAGATTTTCGAGTAATTCCTCAGTGTTCGATGCCCATTTTCTTATTCGAAATCCGACTTTGGCTAGCGTGGCTATTACTTCATCTCTGATCATGGTGGCTCGATCCAAGTCGTTGGCCCCTGTCAATGAATCGTCAACATAGAAGTTTGACAGCACGGTCGTTGTTCCCACTAGCAAGATCGTTCGCTCGAAACGAGCTACTTCCTGTAAGGCTCGTATAATGGCCAAGAATGACGTTGAAACGGTACCGTATGTGACTGTCTCGAGCTCAATTGCCTTGACCTCTTCACAAGGATCTGTTTTCCATAAAATACGCTGATGCTACGTCTGAGAATTGTCGACGCGAACTTGCCGGTACATCTTCTCTAAATCTGATGTCAGCACATACTGCCAACTACGGAATCGAAGAATAATGTCCAGAAGATCTTGCTGCAGAGTTGGGCCAACCATGAGCGTATCATTAAATGAAATCACTGTCGAAGTTTTGCACGATGCATCAAAAACTATGCGAAGGTTTGTGGTCACACTCGTTTCCTTCACGACTGGATGATGAGGTATGTAATATCCTGCTGGCAAAGAATCATGATGCTCGATCAATTTCATATGACCCAGTCGTTGGTATTCGTCAAGAAACTAAACGTATTGGTCTCGCAACTCTGAGTTTTTCTTCAACTTTCGCTCTAGAGCGTAGAATCGTCGCAATGCTGTATTTTTGGACTCACCAAGTTGTTCGATTAACTCCTCCTTGAAAAGAAGTTACACGACGAATCAACCGTCGTTGTCTCTTCGATAAGTTCGAGCGAAATGAAGATCGCATTGCATCTCATTGTCCGTGAGATTGACGATTTCTGGACCTTGCTCAACATCCCAAAACCTCGTGAGACGCGTATCGAGTTGTTGATTTGTGATAAGGTTACAAAATGTTAGAGCTTGAGTCTGAGTCGTCGTTTCAGCTGATCCACCCAATACCCAGCCAAATAGTGTCTTTTGGAGAACTGGATGCTCGGCAGTGGCCTTGATTTGTCCAACGCATAAACTTTCCCAAAAAACGGTTGCCCCGATGAGCACGTTGATGTTACCTGATACATGAAAATTTGTGTCGGCAAGTCTCAAATTTTGCGGAATGTTCATCTGTGATTTTTGAAACGATGTCAATGAAAGCTTGTCAGTTATTCGCTTTAAAACGAGACAATCTACATTTTTTTGGAAAGAGTAGTGTCTCGAAACTAGTGAGACCTTCACGATGTCTCGAGCGAGACTCATCAGCTGATTTACTCCTACAATCGGAGCATTTGTTGCGTGGAGTGGAAGTCGCAACTTCCTTGCCAAAGCTTCTATTATCAAATTGGACTGAGAGCCAGGATCAAGGAGAGCCCGGCATGAGAATAATTTTCCATCAACATCCAATAACTGAATGATCGCTGTCGACAACCAAACTTGGGAACTATCATAATCGCGCAATGCATGAATGACCGCGGAAACGTGCGATACAGGTTCCACCTGCTTATCGCTTTTTTGGGAATCGTCTTGAGCGTTCGATGGCGAAGTGAAATGCAACAGCGTATTGTGCCGTTTGCCGCAATTTTTGCACCCACGAGCTGTGCAATCCTTCTTCTGATGCAAGGTAGATCGCATGCAATTTAGGCATAATTTGCAATCCCTAATTGCGTTCGCTCTATCAGGAGGAGCCATCTTGGGTAAAGTTTCGCACATGTACACGAAGTGATCACCCTTGCAAATGGGACATTTGTTTTTCTGCGTTGCAACATTCGAGGAAGTTGGTTTCGACTGGTGTTGCTTATTTCCGATCGGAGGATTGGACATAGCAGTTTTTTTTTTGTATGTTATTTCCAGCGTGTGACACCTGTGTTCCAAAAAATCCGTCAATTTCTTAAGATTCGGGATCTCGTGACCCGTTAGCTTGTTTTCCCACTCTCGATTCGTGGTTGCGTCAAGTTTGCTTGTGAGTAGATAAACGAGTAGCTCGTCCCACTGATCTGTGGAACGACCAAGCGACCTCAAAGCGCGTTTGTGTTTCAAAACCCCGTCGAGAAGCAATCGCAAAGACGAGAAACTTTCTTTCGATATCGCGGGCACATCAAAAATAGCCTTTATATGCTTTTGAACGATTAGTCGTTTGTTGTCGTACCGTTGCCGAAGCATCTGCCAAGCCTCGGCATAATTGTCCGCTGAAACCTCGAGTGCCTGTATGACCTCAGCGGCCTCACCTTGGAGCGAAGATCTCAAGTAATGAAACTTTTGAATATTCGGATTAAATTCCACGTTATGTATAAGAGAATTGAAAGTATCGTGAAATGGATACCATTGTTCGTACCCACCCGCAAACGTCAGCAATTCAATTTTTGCGATGCAAGTTTACTCCGTCATTCACAAAGATATCGAACTTCTATTCGAAGCATTTTGAAGGTGAAGGAGCAATCTGTACCGTGTATTTTTCCGAACTTCAAATTTTTTTTCAGAGTCGTAAAAAACAGCACTGAAAGTGAGCAAAGTTCCCGTTGTAATAAAAAAAGAACAAATTTTTTTTCACAATTCTACGAAATACACGACACAGATACATCCTTCTCCTTTAATTTAGGAATAAGAGCAATAAAATCGAACTTGAGAGTTGCGAGAAAAGTTGTACGAGCTAAAACATGAAACAGCGGATTTTCGCCGCGAAAAGCAATTGCTTTCTAGCGCCATCTCTGGCTTAGGCCGCCCGTTGCATGAACTAACGACCGTAGCAGCAGTTTGCATTTAACACGTGCAAACCCGAGAGGTTGAGGTGAATAGAATGGCATCAAGTTTGCTTACATAGACTTGATTGTTTTTATTTTCAGACCGACTAACTAACATGCAAGTTTTATTAATTCAGAACACCGTATTTTCCTAACAATCTCTTCGCATTATTATTTACCGTCCCTCTCTCAATGTTTATTTTGTCGACCTATTCTTCCGAAAATTGTTTTCCATCTTTCGTCCACTCACGATTACAAACTTACCGATGACTTTTACCGCACACTGATCTACCTAACTCACTATTTAATTGTGATATTTGAAATCACGTGCCAAGGTCAATGCACAATACACTAATTAATTGAAAACATGACGTGCTATGGAAGACATTGTTGCAGCGTAAAGTTGCAAGGCCAGCCACGTTCGGTACGCTACATTTAAGTTTCGAAATGAACCAATTATTCAGCTCCATGAAACCTAAGACTTGACTCCAGCAGTGATTCAGCTTTATCAGTTTTGAGAATTGGAAAAAAACATTCAAAGAGCTATTGCTGTCCTTTTCGAACAGGCGTGATACTGTTTTATTCTCCAATAGCAATATATTTCCGCCTGAAATATCGTAAATTTGACTCGCAGGTGGCGGATGGAAAAAAATTTATTATTCTTATGTATACTACAATTACGAGAAAAAATGAAACATTTCCTATTGCGAAATATTACTCTCATATGCCCCGCGATTACCTAACAAATAGGTTTTACAAAGCTGAAATAACCTACATTTTTCGACCATTTCTGAAGAAAAATTTGTAAATAGAAGTAAAACATTTATCTGAAACAACACCCATCTGGGGGTCAGGACTCAAATCAGACCGGCTCCAATATTTTGTACATACTTGTCAATCGGTTACATAATATATGGTCGATGTGGTATTGCTGCGAGCCAATGATCGACGAAGAATTGGTCGCGGAAGACACGCCAACCGAAGACACGATAACAGATAATGTTATCGAGTTTGACAAGGTCAGATCTCCAAGAGAATTCGTCGAAGTCGATCTGTTTTGCTCGGAGGTAATACCCAACTCTCCGATTTCTATAACGGCAGCCGATAAGCAGACGACAGTTGTAGGTACAAGCACATCCAAGTGTTTCGCCCACAACCGACAGTAATGAGGTAGAAGACCATGAGTTGCAATTTGAAAGGATAGTGGATCAATCCAAGATCGAATCAAGTCCTCCATTCGAGTTGGCCGGCAGAAGAATAGTGGATATAAATCACTTCGTGAGCAGTATCAAAAAATTAGCTTTTCATCCACCTTATGATTGTACGTTTGCTAACATGGAACCTATATTCGAAAGCCGGACAGGAATCATCTCGACTATCACCTTCAAATGTAAATTTTGTAATAAGATCGAATCAATAGACTCAGAAGAAAGTAAATCAGATTCCTCATCTTGAAACTCAGCCATAGTATCATGAATTGTGTCCACAGGTTGTGGTTTTTCTCAACTCAAGGAAATTAGCGCTGCTGTAGATATGCCTTGCATGGCTGAGAAAACATGGAATAAATTTCACGAAATTGTCAGTGATACCTATCATGACATTGCTCGGGAAGAGATGATCAAGGCTGGGAAGGAAGAGGCGAGATTGGCCCGTGAGGCAAGTGACGTTGACGAAGACGGGCAACCTTGCGTAGCGGTTGTTGCGGATGGGTCTTGGGCCAAACGGTCTTACCGTACAAAATATGATTCTCTTTCGGGTCTAGCAGCAATAGTAGGGTATAGAACGAAGAAAGTTTTCTTTTCGGCGTTCAAAACAAGTATTTTTCCATTAGTAATAGGTCGAAACAAGGGAAGTCAAAATCAGTCGTGGATCATCAGTGCGCCAAAAACTGGGGGGTCTAGTACCGCGATGGAATCTGACATAAAAGTAAAGGGATTCAAATGTAGCTTAGAAATGCACGGCCTAAAATATAACAAATTAATAGGAGATAGTAGCGTCCACCAGAAGCTTATCGATGCAATGCCGAATAGACCGGAGGCACTAGTCATAAAAATTAAATGCCGCAACCATGTGCTCCGAAACTATGGTACTCGACTGCGAGATCTCTGTGTCAACCGTAAGGTCGGTACAGTGATTCTGTGAAATTCTTTGCGCAAAAACTTGAAATGCCTAAGTTATGCAGTAACTTCTGCTATTCGTCACCGAAAAGCAAAAATTAATAAGCCGCGATACGTTCGGGTCGAGGAATTGCGTAAAGATATAAAAAACGATCCGAATCACGTTTTCAGGGACCATCGGTTGTGTAAAAACCGTGGTTATTTCTACGACGGTAATCCGAAGCCGGGTGAAATAAACCATGTGCAGGATACGAAAGCGACTGGTATCTTCCAAGAGATCCTTTCGGCAATGAATCGACTCACTGAGCATGTCTCTAGCCTGATATGGGACGTCGACAACAACATGGCTGAGTTGTACAGCGCACATGTTGCTCAGGCTATAGGGGGCAAACCTGTCAATTTTACCCTTCGGGGATCATATCAAGTAAGATACGAATGTGCCGTAGTGAGGATGAATGCTGGTGGACAGTTCCATGCGATACTCAGTCAGAAATTAGGAACGGGTGGGCTGGGGAAGTTCACCGTCAAGTACTACACAAATAAATCGCGATCTCTTCACTCTAGAAAACCAGCTTTCAAATCGAAATCAAAATCTTTCGTCGCCCAGTCCGCTGACACCGACTACGGTTTGGACGCTGCATGTCCGTCGCAACCAGACATGTCCGAAGAGAAATTGGCTGCCGCTATTAAGGATTTCGTGCAAGCCTTGTATTCGGTGGATACACTGGTAATCGAACGTTAAACTAGAGGACAAAGCACGTCTGACGAATGGTACGATGAGCGTAGAAAGTGGTTGACTGCCTCGATATTTGGTGAAATTTTCAAACGACAGCCACAAACATCTTGCGTCAAATTAGTTGAACGACTTCGTTATACCGATTTCCATAGTAACGCGAATACAAGGTGGGGTATCGAAAAGGAACCTTTGGCGATCAGTCAGTTTGCTTCGGAATATGAAGTTATTTTATTTATTGACGCACCATTACTTTTGATTATATTTTGTACCATAGATTTTGCTGATTTTTCAATACGCCTTATCTATCAATTTCTAATATACTCCTGCATGTCTAACTCAATTTTTTTGATATACTCATTTTCTTTTGAATATCTATCGATGTATGTAAAACTTTTAATTTTTCCTGACATAGTTGGGAGGTTGGGACGGGATAAGGTGGGTCTCTTCATCGCAGCGACCTCCACGTGGTGAAACCTGGGCAATAGATGGCTATGTATTTACACTATTTAGTCATGAATTAGCTAGCTGCTGTTTCGGGTAATTTCTCTTGCAATATTTTTCACTTTACTGCAACGAGTTATGCAATAGACCTCTTGAAAACACGAAGATTATTCAATGATTTCTGTAACCTATTATTATTTGCATAAGCAATAAATATTTGAAATAATATGTATACGTGCCAACCTCTCCTTGGATAAACGTATCCTAATCTCATCAACAACGCAAAACTCATACGGGCTTCCAGTTATATTCCTCGCACTTCAGAACTTCACAACATTCAAGTGCAAGCGGCCTGGTCCCAACGGAGTGCAGAGTGGGGGGCCATAGCACGCGAGGGGCATAGACTTAAGTCCCGCCTACTCTTCTCCTTGGCCGCCTGGCTAGAGTCGCGCGGGAAGCCAAAGTTCCCGCGCGAGTTCGGTAGGCAACGTCCTTAAAGGCGGAGACTATAGCAGGGTACGTTAGAAGAATAGGAGTTAACGGATTTTGGTAAATGAAACCTTTTCTTAAAGACTTTGATTAAGCCCCATATTTTGTCAATGCTCGCCCAAGGACCAATTGAAGAACAGAAGTCCGTAAAGCTTCTTCGTTTTGTCCGCCTGAAAAAGTTCTTCGCCTAATTCTCGAGCTTATTACAGCTTTTCCAGTTCTCCTCGGAGGGGTTATCCCGGAATCGATAGGCCACCGCCCTCTTGGAGGCGACCATGTTGGTACACTTCTGGTTCCACCACGAAGCGGCGGCAGAGACGCCTTTGCTAAGGATGTTTTCGGCCTTTTACCGCCTGACGACAATAGGGAGTACAGGTTCTTGATGAACGAGTAATACTTTAGATTGACGTCTGCTTCATTGGGGATGGTGGAAAGGTTGGATTTCAAGAGGTTATTAAAGGATGCCCAACCTATATGATTGAGGGAGAGCGTTTTTCTGAATTATAGTCTGTGGAAGTTTAGCTCAACCAACCGGATATGAATAGGGTAGTGATCGCTGCCTGTAGGATCATCAAGGTTTGGCCACGAGGAGCCTGAAAGAGTAGAACTGATGCAAAGGACAGGTCGGGCACGGTCTTTCTATGTGAATCCACATTAGTTCTTTCCGCCGACCCGTTGTTTAATAAGCATAAATTGCTTTCTTGAAACGCCTCGGATGAAAATCTTCCGTCCTGGCTCAAAAGTTGACCGTCCCAGAGAGCATTGTGTGCATTGAAGTCTCCACAAATCAGTAAATTATCAAATTGAGATACGACATAAAAGAACTCCCTCCACTCAAGACGGTTGAGCAATCTACTCGGTGGGCGATAAACATTGAGAATGTGAATACTACTGGAGGCCGAAGGCTTCAGATCGATCCTATCCCACTTGAGCTTGTTCGGAAGGGGGAGATGATCAATTCTCTGGTAAAAAAGGTCTTTGGAGATCAGGAAGGTCAGACCTCCGCCTGCGGTGGGGGCCGGCCTGTCCCTTCTTACCGTGTTGTAACCCTTGTGGTAAAGAAGCTGGTTCGTTGTTAACCAGATTTCCGTAAGGCATATGACGTTATATCTGTTACTGAAGCCCTCGAAATCGTTCCATTCACTTAAGATATTAGGACAGTTCCATTAAACTATGTCTAGTACAATGGGTATGTTCTTGTGGCGTTGCCACCGATAGAGCTCCTCCGAGGCTTTAATATTAGCTATGATCCTATCGGAATCACTTCGGCGATGCGATTGCATAATAGATTGGAGACGTCTCCGAGGGACTTCCGAATTTCAGGTCTCACCCAGTCCGTCATCCTCATGTCTGAGTCTGACGGAGAGGGGATGGTTTATAATATGTATAGTGGTGGGTCCCTTAGCACGGCGGCAAACGAATTTTGATGCGTTCAACCTTAATTTCAATTACATACTGTGTCTTCAACCACAAACTTTTTTATATTAAAAACCCATTGAAATTTTCGACATTTCCGATTGTTGTTCGTTTCAATTTTCTCAATGGCTCTAAAAATATTTCCTCTGCGTAAATCCATTGAGTATCAACCCAACAACAAAATGTCTCAGAATTTAGACCCAAATTCCATTCTAGGAGTACGAAATTCTTACTATATAGAAGCTCAGTTTCCTGATTTTTTAAACATTTTATGATTATCTCGTGAATAACTCATTTTACGGTTAAGTTTTATAGATTATTTTTTGGGCGAGTAATGTTTAAAAGTTTTCTGTCATTTTTTCTAAATTCAGTCAATTCTAGCGATCATATAATCCACCGAGGAAATTGTGTGTGCCAAATAGGCAACTATACACTTTTTGCGTCCGAACTCAATGTTCTGAATTTCGAATTCGGCGCATTTGTCAGATTAAATACCTTCTGTAGGCAAGGCAGGCTCTGTATATTATTGACATTCGCATACATGAGTCAGAAGTTTAACCTCAAATACATTCTCGCATCTCAATAACACTGTGAATAGACAAAGTGATTAAGACCGTGATTCTTTGCAACTTGATCATCGCTTTCACGAGTTTTGTATTCTAATTAATCTCATGATATCCTCGACTCCAAGACTACGTCAGAATATGTTTCTGATTGGAGACATCGACACACGGATAGTTGGCAATAAATTACCATCCAAACTACAAGTACTGAAAATCCTATTTTTCTATTTACTAGAGTTTAATAAAATGACATTGCGAGAAAGTGCAGCATTGGTGATTGATGAAGTCATAATCTTTTGGCAAAAAGCACGATTACCGACCAAACAACGAATCCAGTGCATCGGAAAATTGGAGTCTCTCTGTCAAACCTGGAGGCGACTACAAAAGAATCGTGACAAATTTTTTAATGAACCAAAAGAAGAAGCTTTTACTTCTGAATTGACGACTCTATTCGACATCGCTCATGCTGTTGTTTTTGAAAAGATTGATGAAGTGCAAAAAGAGTTTCTATTGAACCAAAGAAAACCTGAGCGAATCAGTTATATGTCAAATATTGAACCGATATATGAGCAAGAAGAAAGAATTCGTTTAGAACAAGAAGAGTTGAGAAAGAGACGCTTGGAGAAACTTGAAGAACAAAAAGCATTATGGAGTAAGTAATCATTAGATTTCACATTCTCATTGTGAATTCGCTATAACCCCTATTTAATAAGACAAAATCATCACTGATAATTTATTTCAGATAAAATTTTTGAATTCGCTTCAAGTGGCGATGGGACGGTGAGTTGTAGCCAAAAGATTTTCGGTACGTATTCTAATGTTTCACTGTACGATCATGAAAATGAATGGTTGTCTGAGAATTTATATCAATCTGGACCACTGGCTCCAAAAAATCGAGAGGAACGATAAATATTTTTAATGAAAAGCTCGTCGCAGTATTGGATCGATGCAAAATATCAGACAGACAAGCTGTACACTTGATTGTCACGGTCGCTCATCGTCTCAATTACGATGTATCAACGTTAATTATGAACAAAACATCGATCAGTCGGTACAGAGAACGATTACGTGAACCAAAGGTGAGGAATTTAAAAAAGTATTTCAAGAAATCAAGCTCAAGGCAGCTGTTCTTCATTGGGATGGGAAGTTACTGCTCTATTTATTGAAACGTCAAGTTCTTGATAGACTGCCTATTGTGATAACGAACGGAGATACAGAAAAACTCTTGGGAATCCTAGAATTGGAAAGTGGCACAGGAGAAGCTCAAACAACAGCAATATATCAAGTTCTAGAAGATTGGGGTGTTTCTGAGTCCATTAAGGCATTGTGTTGTGATGCAAAAGCTTCAAATTTAGGAACTATGAAAGGTGCGGCAACTCTACTTGAACGAAATTTGCAGAAAGATCTTTTGTTTATCCCTTGCCGACATCATATCTTCGAATTGCTACTGAAAGCAGTTTTAGATGTTAAAATGCCAGTATAAAGTGGACCAGAAGTTCCAATTTTCAAGAGGTTCAAAAGGAATTGGAGCGACATCGACCAATCGAAACTAAGAGTGGAATGCAGACTGAGACTGTGAAGAATATACTACAAGATCACGTTCAAAGTATTCGGTGTTTCGTATAAAAAACTCAAACCGTTGTACAGCCACGAGACGATTACAAGGAATTGTTGAACTTGACACTTATATTCTTGGTGTTTTCCCACCCTCTGACGTAAAATTTAGGAGTCCAGGAGTTACGCGTCACGTTCGCTGGATGGCAAAAGCTCTATACTGCTTAAAAATCCATTTATTCAAAGATGGCTTCAAGTTGACTGCACAGGAAGAAAAGGGGATAAGAAAAATTTGTATTTTCATTGTGATGATATACATATATCAAGGCATGGTTTACATGTTCCTTTGCACCACAAGCTCCGAACCATGATTTGGGATTCATAAAAACACTCTACGATTATAAATCGATCGATTCACAAACATCTAAAGTTACTGTGAAAAAATTCATCAATCACTTGTGGTACCTTAGCCCTGAAGCTATTGCTACGGCGTTTTTTGACAAGAGTTTATCGATTGATTTGAAGCGGAGAATGGTTATCGAAGTGAATATGGATGAGTCATTGGGTGATGAAATGAGAGAAAGTTGTCAAACGACTCGAAATAAACCACAAGGAAGTGGTAAATCGCTTGAACAAAGACATTGACCATTACATCAGTCCTCACTGTCTCATGTTTTTCGAAAGATTTGGGATTGGTACGCAATTCCTCAACGTCGACCCTTCAGAGTGGAGAAAAGAGGAAACATTTCGACAAGGTTTGGCAATAGTGATACAATTGAAAGTCGTGAATGATCCAGCAGAGCGAGCAGTACGACTAAGTGACAAATATAATAATATTCTGACCAACAACGAGACTCAGAAACAATACATCCTCCAACTTGTGTCTGAACACCGGAAGCAATTTCCCGATGCAAGAAAAGGGACTGCGATGCGAGATTTTTTGTAAAAAAATAAAAAATTTATATATTTCTTTGTTTATGAAAAAAAAAAAATAATAAAGCGTGTGCGTGCGCGTGTGCGTGTGTGTTCTTCAAGGGATTCTTGAGGGATTCAAGAATCATTAAAAAATACTAAGATTGATTTCCGTTAATTTTTTTGATCTTTCGATACTTATGATGGTGTAACTCCTGAACGAATCGGAAGTCCATAATTTCGTTTGGAGGAAAACTTGATTGTAACTGGTCGAATGCAAGTAAAAAGTTTCAGGAAAATCGAAGGTGTCGCAATTCAATAAATTTTGATTTTTTTTTTTCGAACAAATTTTAGAATTGAGTGGTTGGAAAAATTTTCAAAAATTTTTTTCAGAAAGCTCGGACTTATTGACACATTTTATACTTGTATCATTTTTTGAAAACAATGAAATCTCTTGAAGATAGAGCCAGTTGAAAAAAGTTTGTTTCGAAAAAGTTGAAAAATCGGAAAATTCATAAAATCGACACAGGTGGCCTAATCGAAAAACGGCCGAACACGTGTTCTTTTTTTTCGATAGACGAATTGAGAAAATAATTGACACCGAGATCGGCGTCGGTGACCTTCACCGATCAGGTGAAATGGTGTGGAATACCGCATATGAATGTACGTAGATAATGTTTACATTTTCAATTCTTTCCGTCCATCTTATTTCGACTTCCTATCGGAAGCAAAGAATCGAAAATGTAAACATTATCCACATACATTCATATATTCTTACATATACAGTGCTTGAGAGAAGAATTCATATAGACACAAACATATCGAGGCACATGAAAACAAAAATTCGAACGGTGATGAGAGAAATTAACGACAAGAGTCAGGGCGGCTAGGTGGTCTAGTGGAGTAAGGCTCCGGCTAAGCATCTTTAGACGCCAGGTTCGATTCCTGGCTCCGTCGTTAATTTTTCGAAATCACCAATTTTTCGAATTTATCTACAAAATAATAATTTCTCCATCAATCAAAAATACGTTATGGATAAAAAATTTGACGTAGAATACGATGGTTGTGCTAAGAACTCGCTACGAGGTTGGGGCAATTGTTAAAAATCGATTGAAACATATTAATTGTTCATAACAGTATGAATTTCGGAATAATCGTTAATGAAAGAATTGTTGTAATAAAATTCATTTTATTAGCTTTGAGATGAAAAAAACGAACCTTTCAGCTCAAATAGAACCGGCGTTATGAATTTTTGAAAGTGAGTCTTCCAAGCCAAAAAACACCAAATTATGAAATTTTTTATCCTCTCTATTTTACGAAATATGTCAAATAAAAAATCCTCGAATACGTATCCTTATTTTGTCGATATAGAACCCGTCAAAAAAAATTTCAGCTAAATCAAAAATGTGTCGGTCACAAAGGTGTTCGGTTGTAAAAGAATGTCCCATATACAATAAAACATATCGCGCAATATTAGTTTTACACAGCACGAAGTATTTTCAAAATGATTTCCTAAATATCACCATTCACCATTTGTAGATATTTGGAAATATGTTCGAAAAATACAATTGAAACAAAACGGGTACGAATCGTTGTGTCTCGTTTTATGAAGCATCGCTACGACCTTGCATGACTATTCCTCGACATATCGGAATCATTCTGAAATTGTACATCGCTTGTTACACACAACTCCACTGACAATAATGAAATAATTTCATGTTCGAAGTTATTTTACTAGTGAAAAGGGTTTCAAAAAATGATTATATATAATATTGGAACACTTTATTCATGTTACTATGGATATATGAAACAATTGTTGACATCGACATTGAGGATTATTTTTATACCCTCTGAAATATTAAATGCAAGGAAATAGTATCCGAGATTCGAGGTAACTATGAAGTTGATGGGAGTTTCTAGCATCCTTTGCGAAGTAATGTAATTTGAACATAGTTCACCACTCCATGAAGATATCCTCGCGGCATGTCGATCTGCATGTGACATTGCGACCGTCCAACGGTTACGATGGATTATCCTGTAAAATATAAGCGTGTTCATTTGGTTGTTTCGCCTTTTCAACGCAGAATCCATAACATGATTAGTACTTATCGATAAAAATATACTTTGGCACACAATTCGTGCCCTCCCCTCCCTATCATATTAGGACTCATACAAATATATGGGTCCTTTTCTGTTCTCTTACAACCATGTGTCGGCGCCATCTCACTATACCCAAAAATGTTAAAAGTGAATGGTCGAATCTGATGAAATGGAAGAGTGTGCTTAAAAATTTTGATCATCTTGAATAATCCGAAAAGTTGAGATAATTCTTTTGAAAGTAAGATATTCATTTTTTACGAATCACTCTAAATTTCACCGTGTTCAATATTTTACTACCGATAGCAGATATCTAATGTAGGTCATTCGGAATGAATATGAATGGGAAATTCCTCGTCAAACTCGACGGATTATTTGTAATCGGAAAGATTTTTTACAGAATGTATAAAATGGTAGAAGCCTCGTCAAAAATGGTACCATTAAGCAATTCGTTCGTTAATAACAATTACAATGTTCAATGTTTCCGGATAAACCAAAGTTTTTACGAAGGCTTATCCTCTCTGCTCGTGAATGTGCTGTGAATCATTTTTCTACGTCAAATAGAACAGGAGATGAGATATTGATTTTTCAAGTTTACTGCGCGCTCATTTTGCAACAAAATTGAATGACTCGGCGCTTCCGGAAAAAAATCGTAGAAATAGGTTTCGACTTTTTATGCTCACATATCACTTCGAAAAAGCTTTCATTGTTTTGGAAAATGCGCGGTCATTTTTTTTCAGGATGATATTTCTGACTGAAGAACCTAAATTTCGTCCCAACTGACTTTTTATGGTTTATATGATGAAATAATAACAGTCGTAATATTTATTTTCCTCAAGATTTGAAATTTCTCGCATATTTACATCGTACTTAGGGTATATGTCAACACGTGTAAATTTCTCCAATTATCGGGAAAAAAAATTACCGTACGATTATAATAATTGAACTCTCCGAGCATTCGAATATAGGCTCCGATAAAATTGTGGTATTCGCAACGAAGCATTCAGCAATTCTTATGTTCTGCACACTCCTAACGAAAAATCTAAATAATTATATATGAAGAGAACAGTGAAAAAAAAATTTGAAACTCGTATACAATTTGGTAACTCAATATTTTGAAAAATGTATAACAAATCATTTGTACATTCATAAGAGATTACCAGCAAACCGCTAATGCGCCAGTAATCGATCTGAATCTCCGTAGGCCGTAATTTCAATCGAGAGCGGGTGCCGTTCTAGCTGACAGTCGTATGACAGGCTCGATAAACATATTTCCCATCAAGATGTTTAGAGATTCTAATGTCTTTATGCCATGATTCATGTAATCATTTCCTGGAATTCTTGTAACGCGTCGCGGCATGCTCACAGGAATGTGTAATGGCTATGTACTTGAATAACATAAAATGGTTCGAATTTAAATAATATTCTGATCATCTCCAATATTTCACAAACGAAAATCATGCACAGTACTACAAATTCAGCAACATAGGCGGCTAAAATATTTTAAATACCTCACAAATAAATACATATGATACAGATATATTCGAAAGCTTGATTGCATGAAAAGCTCAAAATTATATTAGTATGGAATGTGGTATTCTAACGATTACCTGCACCACGATAAATGTACAACACAAATTACGTCACAGGAGATTCGTCATGAAGAATTTTTATCTGTCACACGACTGTCCGCTAGAACGGTATAACCCTATCTCTCGATTGAAATTACAGACAACTGTGAGTAACTGTGATTTGTACATTCTTCAGAAACGTGGTACGAGGTAACAAAACTGTAATATTATTTATTTGGCTTGGTCCTTTGCCTTACTTGCGACCCTGTTTTCTTTTTCCTGACGAGCGTCTAAAATGTACTGTGGTTCTCTGATCTCCATATTTCTTAGCAGGTGGCTGTCAATGATCTCAGGCACCATACAGCATTTATAGAATCTCGTCAAGAAGGGTTGCATTTTTTTTGACCAGAAGTCGGTGTTTCTTTCAACGACTATACTTTTCATACCTCGTGGTGTCCAAACAGCAAACATGCAGTACTTTCTACGGGTGACGTGCAGCTGACCTTGCACTTGGTAGAAGTACTCGTGACTCTCGTTCATGTTCTCGCCTCGGCTGTCAAAAATACGATGCACATTTCCTTTTTTTTGTGCGATCGCTTCTTCCGGGGCGAAGTTCTTTATGGAAAACGGGCACTTGATTTCCACAATCCCACTGTCGTCGATTACACCGTCTGGCGGCGCGCCGATGTACGGTAGCTCCTCATCGATGAACAACCCACACTCCGTGATGTTGATGTTCTGCTCGGTGGCCGTTTTCGCGCCTGTTCTTCGTATTGCCGGCCATATTCAATATCAGGAAGCCGCAACGGTGTCGGAAACAGCAGCGATTTGACGGTGTTTTTACACGATGTATCACTTCGCATGCGACACACGCGTCCAAAATTCGATGCTCTCAACATCTTTTTCCGTATTGACAGCCAACGCTCGCTTTGTCCTTGGTGCCTTGTTGTCCGTTCAATTTCATCGCGGTCCGTTTGCCATTCGACCAGCTAATCGTTGTGATATTGCGTTTTTATTGCATTTTCTTCCGCCGGTAAGTCGGAACGTTGACAATTAGGTCCGTAGTCTTCGGTTGTGTTCGGACGTCCAAGTTTTCGCGATGTTGCGCTCGAGTCGTTTTTCTTTTCAGCTTTTCGTTTCTCGGCACACCTGTCTTTGCTTGCTGCTTTATTCTCATTCCTCCAAATGTGCCGCTCTTCCATGTGCCTCAACGTCGCTGTTTGTTCCTCATCGACAGCTTCACTCAATACGCTCAAAGATTTATTCGTATTGAACTGCATGACAGCCGCGGCACATCTTCCGGTATACGAACCTCTGGCCCCGTAATTTATTCGTTTACCACCGATGTATTTGCAAATGATGGAATTGTACCTCTCCACGCTATTGCTGTTTACGCCTAATATTATGCTGTCAGAGTAGCAACTCAGGCTAGAAAGGGCTTCCTGTATCTTGTCATAGAGTCCGAAAGCGTTTAGAGCTGGAACGTGATTTTCTTCGTCTTTTTTCAACGATCCATCGCAAAAGTACCCCAGTTCAGCGCACTTCTTATCCTCACCAAACACGTGACGCGCGATATTCAAAATATCTCCAAAAAGCTTCCGGGCCTTTAGGCTTGTGGGACCGTCTTCCGTCGATCTGAATTTTGCAGACTTCGATACGGCAGTTCGCAGCCTGAGTACGCTACCTTCTACAACTTGGCACAATTTCCCTATGCGACCTTTATTTTTCAGCGTGCAACAAATGATTCATTCGACCTTCTTGACAATCATATTCGGGTACGGGTTGCTTGTCAAGATTTTGTACACGCTGCTGTTTCCATCAGCGATCAAAGTGGAGTAGATAAGTCCATGCGTATCAATGCTGGATGTGAATCCGTCAACGATAGCGTCACTCTCCATGCTGGTCGAAGTGCGGTTTCGATCCCAATTTTTATAGCACGTGTGCTCCGTAGGTTCCTTCCCAGTATGGGCCGCCCTCTCACACGTGGCACAAAATTTGTTACGCACCCCGATGAAGAGGACCTTCTGCGTATGACACCCGACGATCGCTCCAACTCCAGACAGAGAGTCGTACTTCCCGGTTCGGTAAGATCGTTTCATCCAGCTACCATCCGCTACGACGGGAATATTAGGGATGCCATCAACGACGTCACCTCGTTTGAGAACTAATTCCTTCTCAAGTTCTCCCGCAGCTCGCATTTCATCGTGGGCGGCATTCATGAACTGGACCGTTATATCGTTCTCGTACCTCAGATAGGTCCGTTGCGAGATGTTTGGGACATCAACCGCTGCAAGGAGTTGTTCCAATTGTGAATACCCTATTCCGCTCGTTATGCATCCGGCCACCGCGCTATGATGTATGTCCATGGATTGAAGATTTTCCGGTTCAGTCCAGACGCTGTCTTTGTAAAGGCACATTTGGCATTGAAAAAATACTTGTGTCTTCAAGCCTTGCTGATGCGAATCCACGATTACCAGGGAACGCATCGGACAATTTAGGGCCGGTGCGTGATTCCCGAATTTCCGGATTAAATCAGTGAAAAGATGCTCCAAGTTTACAACACGGCGGCCATCGATGTGCGCTTCTTCTAAACGGTACGAGTCGGGTTCAGCGTCAGATACAACCAACTCCGAGGGGTTTATCACTCATGTAATAGTTGGGACAGCTGCAAATGTAATGTCCATGCAATGGTATGTAATCTCAGTACAATACCATGAAATATTCGTGTAATATCATGCAATAGTAGTGTAACGCCGTGTAATACTGTGCGATAGTTATGTAATACCCTGTAATAGTCATGCAATATCATGCAAATACCATGTAATAGTCGTGTAATATTATGTAATGGTGGTTGCAATAGTCATGAAATACCATGAAATACCTGTGTAATACAGCATGTAATAGTCATGTAATACCTGCGCGCGCAGTACCAAGCGCATGCGCTTTACAGTGTTTACCGGATTCGTGACATAACCTTGAAATTCGTATTGGCAACTGTTTGTATAACCTATGGACCGTTATTTCTCGACTTGATTGTGTGAGTCTGCCGGCTACAACACGTGAATGACGGAAAGGTACGTACTTAATTTAATCTGTCGCTTAGATCTGGCAAATATTCAATTATTTCTTGCTGACCTGTACAAAAGTTACAGGCAATTGAATTTCAGCGGTTTTTGTTATATAAATATAAGTAAATATACCTTAGCATGGGTGACGTGATATTGTTGTAATTTCCGATCCGTTGTATTGCTTCTAAGTTTGCGTCAATCCAAGAGAAAAGAAAGAATATGACCTAATTTTTTTACCACCTACCAATTTATGAAATGAAAAATAAAAGAAAAATCCTAACTGTCGCATAGTGCAGGACAGAATCATCTACAAGTGCTCAAAAATTGTGACACACTATCAATTATTTCAATTAAATTCCAAATAGATTCAATAATTATGCGTTTTTCAATTGACTTCATGAAAACATACGATTTCGTTGAAAGTTCTAAGAAATCAGATCTCTATCAGTTTGTCCTGGTTCCTTACTCATTGTTCATTCCAGAAGTGTCACAAATTGTACTATATTTTGGAATCAATCACTCTAGTTGACATTCACAATGTCAGCAGGTAACTGTGATGTTTGATCTAAAACTAGCTTGGAGTTAGGCATGGAGGAATCAGCGAGCAAGGCAGAAAAGGAGAGTATGGCGAAGACCATCGCTGGAAATGTTAAAGAACAAAAGTTTTGGGTCGTAATTAGGAAGGAACTTGGAGTTGATCCACCGTTGTACCTGAAGCATCTCCTCACCTGTCTGGGTTTCGATTCAGCGGCCGCTCTGAAAAACCTTTCAAGCGAAGCCTTTCTAGAAATGGAGAAATTTGCCCAAACTGACATGCTGGGATTGTTAGGCGAAGATGGTTACACAAAATCAGACTTCTTCGGTATCTACAGTAATACACCTGAACAATTCCGCATACTACGAGGACATAGGTTTTGCCTCTTCGAAATTCAGAAGTATATTATAGAAAAGGGGTTGAACCATTTTGCTACGGCCGAACAGGATATTAATGAAAAATTAACTAACATCAAAGCAAAAAAAGAAACCAAGGAAACGCTAAAAGCTGTATCGGGAAAAAAATCAGATCCACAGTCACGAAAATCACAGGACTTATTGAGTGAAGAAGATCAATTATACATGCTCATTAAAAATTGGTTTTCTAAGCAACCAGATGGTGAAGAAACCTTCAAAGATTATTTAGAAAGCCCTAAAAATCGGTATATAGAGGTATCTGTCAAAGAAGACGTTGACGAAGAAATTACCTATTCGGGGAAAATATCGTGTTGCCTGTGTAAAACTAAAATTACCGCGCATAAAGCCGAATACGGGAAATCAGTACCGAGGAAAACTCGTTGGGTATGTCAAAATTTTATGAAGCACGTAAAGGAAAAACATTTGACTTTGAACCCTGTGGAAAATTCGAAGGAAAATTTATTTCCTCGCAAGCATAACAATAGCAATAAAATTGATACAAAATCGGGTCAGGCGGAAAAAAATACAGCAAATGTTCTCAAAAACGTCGTCGCTAACACTACAGCTTTTACTTCTAGTTGTAAAAAGGTTCAACCCGAGGTTCAACCACTTATTACGGATGTATTCGATAAAGGCACCAATGACAATGATAACTGGAATACAAATGCTAGTTTGAGCGACAGTATCGCAAACAAGAACCAGAAGCTCGGCCAAAATTTACCAAGAATTATCGAAGACGTGAAATTAGTCACACCCGTTGAAATAAGAAGGGATATTATTAAAATTGAAAAAAGCAGGGGAAAAAGGCATATTACTAGAGAAATTGAGAGTGATGACGAAACGGAAGCGAAACCTACTAAACGGTCGAAAAATCGAATTGAAAGCGATGAAGAACTCGAAGTATCTGCACGTGACAAGCCAAATGATGAATCGGATGTTAGATCACAAGCTGTGATAGTTGAAAGTACAAATGATGAGTTACAGGGGGAATTCAACCTCGGAATAATGTAAAAGGGGTTCTTTGTTCCGAGAAAATTCTATCAACCCCATTGACTAGTAATACCAAAAATACTAAGACTATAGATACAAAAAGTTCCGACTGTGAAAAAAAAATTAAAAAAGATCTAAGAACTAGAAGTGACAAATCCTACCGACAAAGAGTGAAGAGTATTACTACAGAGAGAACGATTCCATATTATTTTCCAACATTGAACGAAATGGAATTGCTGTTGAAATATAATGCAGAATTAAAGGATTGCGTGAAAAATTTATTAGCACAATCGGCATCGAAAAAATTAACGAAGTCTTGTCCAACAGTCAATGAAAACAGTAAAAGTAACTTGTTAGTACGAAAATTGATGAGAATTTCTGACAAACAAAGTCAGGCCGAATCTTGCGGGAACAGATACGATTGCACAGTGAAAAAGTTTGCATCGTATATTTTCATGATTGGTGGAAGATTGTCGTACGAAACGTTATGCGCGAACTTGCCTCTACCATCCCCCTCATCTGTCAGTCGGTATTTGTTAGAAAACGGACCAGACATCATTGAAGGGCAGCTTCGATTGCAGGAATTGAAAAATTACTTAATCAAGGCCGACCTGCCTCTAGTCATATGGGTAAGCGAAGATGCGACGCGTATTACTGGCACCGTGCAATATGACCCAAAAACTAACCAATTAATTGGGTTGGTATTACCAACAGATAAAAATGGAATGCCTAAGTGCAAATCTTTCATGGCAACGTCACCAAAAGTAATGGAAGAAACGATGCAAAATATTCCAATTGCTTCTTTGGCGTACACAATTATGGCACAGCCTTTACAAAAAAATGCGGCGTCATTTTGTCTGTGCATATTTGGAACCGACAATAAATTCACAGCCGAACACGTGCTTAACAGATTCCAATTTATTTACGAACAATGTCAGCAATTCGGAATAAGAGTATTAGGATTTTCTTCGGATGGTGATCCAAGATTGTTAAAAGCGATGAGGATTGAAAGCCAAATAGGTATTTCGAATCTTGATTTACTCTTTGGTAAAGAAAATTGGACATGGTTCAACAGTGAATTTTGCAGTGAGTACTTTGTTTGCCAGGATACTGTACACATTGGTACAAAGCTAAGAAATCGCTTCATCAAAAACTCAATTGTTCTGCCGATGGGAAACAATATAGCGACTGTTAGTCACCTGAAACTATTGATACAGTCACAATCTAAAGACAAACACCAGATAACTTATTCTGACTTGGACCCAAAGGATAAAATGAATTTCCCTTCTGTTCAAAAAATATGTCAAGAAAATGTCAGAAAATTACTCAATGATACAGTACCTGGCAGCGAAGGAACATGTCAGTATTTGAAAATACTACATAACACCGTAGTTTCATACATCGATTCTGAATTAACGCCGTTGGAAAGAATATTTAGCATCTGGTATTCTGTGTTTTGTTTAAGGATGTGGCGTGCATGGATTTCGGCAAATGACAGTTACACTTTGGGCAAAAATTTTATAACTTCCAACTGTTACACATGCATTGAAATAAATGCTCATACGCTTATTGACGTCATCATACGCCTGAGAGATTCGGACCAACCAGAACTCTTCCTGCCATCTTTATATAGTAGTCAACCATGTGAAAGCTTTTTCCGACAAGTCCGTTCAATGTCATCCACGTACTCGACTATTGTCAACTGCAGCATGATGGACATCATTCATCGTCTCAATAGAATTCAAGTACAAAATGAAATCATCATCGAAGAGTCAGAAAATATTATATTTCCAAGATTTAGGGAGAGAAAAAGTGTAATCAATGTCAACACATATCCACTACCTTCTAATCAAGAAATACAGAAAACCGTTGAAGACGCGAAATGTCGAGCTATTGAAGATCTCGGGAACCTTGGTATATTTTTCAACAATATCTTATGTACACTGCCTTTTTCTGCAAAGTCTATTCAACTAGACTCAGACGACGAATCTGACAGCGAAGAAATCAGCGAGGAAACGGAGAGCGCAAATGAAGACACTATATCTGCAGAACTTGAACATGATATGATTACGTTGCAGTCTGTAACAGGAACTTTGGAACTCAAAAATTACTCCACCCAAACAGTTCAACTAAATGAAACGAGTCCATTTGCAGTCGTGCGTGATTCGTCGCAAGCCGAATACGTCGTTAGAAAATCGTCCATTTGTTGGCTGCTTAATAAAACCAAGCACCGTTTAAGTAGCGACAGACTTCAGAGAGTACGAGAAATCGAACTGCCGCATTTGTCCAAGAAGGTACTTATTAGCTTGATATTAACTCTTCCTAAATAAGTAATGAATATCTTTCCTTATGACCCAGACTCATTAAAATACTGCGGAAAATGTCCTACCTACACCTAGAAAAAAAATATAATGCAGCATTATTCTATGGTAAATGTATAACCCCAACGAATAGAGTTGTATAATTTATGCGGCAATTGGTTGAGATTCTAAATTTTTAGGAGGTTGAAGTTCGTAACGTTAACGAGACGATACAATTTGAAGAAAATCGCCATTTTGCAACTTTAGAATTTTTTAGAAATGCAGTAATCAATAAATAGTGGCTTGAATCAAGCAAAGTCAACCCACATCAGAACTACAGCCTCTGTAAAGCAATTACGAAGTTGAAAAACATAGTTTTTTTTCAAATAATGTGTCGTTACGTTAACGTTACGAACTTCAACCTCATAAATTTTTTAGATTCCATCATTGGCACATCCTGTCGTTGTGATGACTACAAAAAGTGTTAATTTTCAACTTCTTGGTTCTCCGTATAATGTTATTGTTTTTCTAGGAATCAGCTACTAGATCAAATACTGTCGAAGAGAATCCGGAAATAAGTATAGGGACATGGATGCTTTTTAGAGAAGACACTGAGGCAGAAACGAAATACAGAGTAGGCCTTGTTCTTGGATTCGTCTATCTAACTGGAAAAACAGACCCACAAAGAGAATACTCCAGATTAAGCGCTGACGTCAATAATGAAAGTATTGGCGTACTATGTACCTGGTATAGATTAATAAGTTCTAGTCTCCGTCCGGCACCAGTGGGGTCACATGATTACAAATGCATTTCTGGATATATGCGAACTTTACCAACACCACAGATAGTTGATGGGCATATTTTTTATTCGGATTTAGTTTTGAAACTAATCCTCGAGATTATTCCTACAACTTCACTCCAAGGTAATACTGCTGTGAAAAAATTTCATTTGAAATCATTGCACGTCTGGTTACAACGTTTTGAATTTTCAGGTAAAGATGCAAATATCGGAAATTTTGTGCTGATCGAATTTCTCACCAAAAAAACCAAAAAATACTACATCGGCGTTGTTAAAAGTATCCAATCAAGAGACAGAGATTGCGAGGAAGATTATGAAGTCAAATTCATGCGAAAAGTGACGAATTCGTCGAGCTCCATATTCGTTTTTCCAGATGTGGACGATACAAGTTATGTAACAGGAGATCAAATAAAGCTAATTCTGAGCAACCCGAAAATTGACCGAAGACGTCATCATGTATTCAGTGATTCTGATTTGTTAGAGTACGCTGTGATTTAAAAGTTAATTGAAGATCGTCTCAATTGCTAAAAAATATATATAATTATGTATCGTTAACCTCTCCAGAGTACTATTAGCATAAATATACAGAGAATATTATTATAATATATAAATTATGGTTGCGTTGAATTATTCTTTACTATATTTAAAGGTTGATTTGCAAATTTTATTATGAAATTTAGAGGGTAAAAGAGGTTATAAAAAAATAGTTGCAATAAACTATTTAATGTAATTCAAGCAAGACTTCAGGGATGCAATTAATGACAGTGAGACAAAAACCATTGTTAATAGGTATACTGAGAAATACTCATCTTACAGTAATATAATGTGTATCTATATAAATATATAATAGTCATGTAATAGTCTTGTAATAGTTGTATAATTAGTATGCAATAGTCATGCAATGGTCATGTAATTCATGTAATACTATGTGTAATACATATGCAATACGTATGTAATACTTGTGCACTATCTGTGGAATACGTGCAATACTTATGGGATACTTATGCAATACATGCAATACTATTGTAATCCCTATGCCATACATGTAATACCAGTGTAATAACTATGTAATATGTGAAATACATATGCAATGGTGTCATACTTGGGACAGTCATTATGAGAGTGGTAAGCCCCTCGACCAACTCGTAATCGGACAGGCCATCTTCTTCAGGCCATTCAAAGTCACATACTGCAGCGGCTCTCTCTATGTCGCAATCATTGTTGTGAACGTTATCGTGGTCCTCAAGTTGTTCTGCGTCGCTATCATCTTCTGATTGCAAGATGCGTAACAGTTCGGTAGTCGACATGCATCGGCGAGTACCTCCAGATGTGTTCGGTTCGTCGAGGTTCAATACGACCTCGAGTGGTTCACCTGCCTGTGCAGGCGGGGTCTCGGCTTGCGTAGCAGCAGCTATCGTAGCCGGAGAGTTGGCGGTTTCTTCGACTGTTGGACGACTGAACGCCGCGCGGCGCCGCCTACACAAAGAGAAGATGGACAAATTCATTAGCAAATACCTCGCAGGCCTCACTTTTAATTATCTTCGGAAACTAAATTTGCCGAAAATAGCTCATTGCCCGGTATAATCAGAGATACAAATAAAAAACAATTTCTCAACGGCACGGAAAATGAAAGCCAAAACAAGTTTTCTTATTTTATCAACTACCGGCGGTTGTTATAATAATGACAATAATAAGCAAATTGTTGTAAACAACATGTTGGATCATTTTAATTATTGTATGTCGCGTCACCATACTTATTTAACTGTGTTACAACTTGATCGCCAGTTGTCTAACGCTATGACAACTTGTTTTGGTTTCGTCATTAATTTTGTTTAGCTTAGTTACATGTTGGTAGAATTAATGGAGTAAAGAACGAGTAAAGAAGTGCGTTTCATTTAATTTGGGAATTCTTCAAAGAACGAATAAAGAGGTGTGTTAGCCGTGTCACTGTGGCAGTCGTTAAATCAAACTTGTGAATTCTTCGAGATTCCGACAGTTGCCGACATGTATACTGTTCCCAATACTTTAACAAATTTAGGCCAGTGACATTAACAGTTTAACAAAATAGTGATATTGTCAATAATCGAATCGTGTGTTACCCCCCCCCCCCCCCCCCCCCCTAGCGCGATATGCGTGAACAAGAGAGAGACACAGAGAGAGAGAGACAGGGAGAGAGGGAGAGAGAGAAAGAGAGTGAGAGAGAGAGAGTTCAGCTCGCGTCGCTCGGTGAAAGAACCGCATGGGATACGCTATACTATTTTCGTACAGCTTTTGCGAATTGAGGTTACAGTTACTAATCATATGATCTTCGACCACTGGGAATCCGGTGGCATTTATTCATTTACTGTTTCTTTCCAATAGCATACATCAAGCCTGGCCAAATTAGCATTAAACATATGTAAGTTGATGCAATAATCCCCAGAAATTGAGGGCCCCGCAACATAAACGGGACGAAAAGAAATTTCGTCGAATAAGTATTTTCCAGTACGATATTTTTAAGACTTGCTCAAAAATCAATTTGAAGATTTACGTTCGATTTAAAATTTCATTACGCGTCTTTATCCCAAATACACCATACTGATACTTTTTATAGTTTCTGATATACAAGAGGTCATTTTTGTGAAAGCAAAATATTTTTTTTTTTTACTTCAAATCGTCGTGACTTTATTCAATATTGATATTTATTTTTCAAACTTTAACACGACAAACTTGAATGTATTCCGCGTCTTTGAAGCCCAATTACAATCCTGAATATAGGATATAAACAAAATCGCGATTTTTTCCAAAGATTTCATGCAAAATTCCTTATTATACTATACATTGAAAAAGTTGTACGACGAAATTTGAAGTTTTCATTTTTCAATCACACCAACATTTTAACAATGCTTCGAAGAAGTTTTGTGAAAGTTTTCGGCTTCTTATCTCTTATTGTTCTGGAGCATTGTTAATTTTTCTACGAGCTCGTGTCGCGGTCATCATTATGCTGTAACATGAGAATAATTCATTAAATTCCAATTATGCTTCGACTCAATTTCAATTCACTGTAGAGACAAAATAATTACTGTACGGTACGTTTTGTACGGTACGTTTTGTTCGTAAACGAATTAATTTCGTACTTTGTTTTTATTATGCTTCATATTGTTTATGTATTTGAAAAGTAAAACGACTTGCCAGTGGGAAATTATACAAAGTCTACTCCGTAAACGTTGCCTGATACAAAGTGGTATAACTATATGTTATTCTCTTGTACGATACGTCGTTCGGAGTGAAACGTACTTGCACTGTTGATACCGAAATGCTAAAGATATTCACAAATTTTACTTTATCTAACTAGTCCTGTGTCAAAATATCATCAGTCGTCATAAAGATAATTACAATAATAATTTCGCTGCTTACGTCCGGAAATAAACAACATAACGGGACTACAAGTTGATTCCGGATTCTGGACGAATATATTGTAGGGTTTCCTTGTCAAAATCAAAGTCGAAAGTTCCTGATTAATTATTCGAAAAAACGACGTTCTTCATAAACAATAATTGAAATTCAATTGAATATTATCAGTTCAGTTTTAATTTTTATAACTGCAGAAACATCATTATCAGAATTGAGAACAAAATTCGCTGATTAACTTTTTCACAAATTGTAATACAAATTATTTCTCCATGAATAATTTCTCGAATATTTCTTGGAAATCCCTCACGGACAAAAGCCTCAACTTGGGTGTGAATTCGTACCCACAATTTTTTTCTTATGGGAATTCAGCATTATCTAAGTCGGGGGTACGAATTTACACCAAGTTGAGGCTTTTTTCCGCGAGGGATAACTTTCGATATCAATTCTGACGATGACCCAAGAAATTAAAAGGTTGATCGAAAAAGAAATCCGAAAAAATTAAATTTCAATTTCTTTGAATGAAAAAAGGCGTTTTCCCGAAAAATTTCTTAGGAACTTTCGACTCCAATTTTGACAAGCATTCGCCGTGTCAAGTATTTGCTGTGAATTACGAATCACCCTGCATAGCAAATGCAGATTTGGCAGGATTCTTGTAAATGATATCTATAACTGCATAACAGAAATTTGCAGTATAAAACACTTACCATTGCAACGAATGATTCGTTCGTCGGTGCGTCAAATTTAACATTGTTTCGGTTCAGCCGCGCGACGTGACTTATCCATTGTTGCACTCACAAGATTATTGTTGTTTGTAACAAATATATGTATACACACTGGCCGCGTGAAAATTTGCACGTGATTAGAACTTGTGACACGGCAAATTACCAAAACACTCGCGTTTGCTTCGTTCGCCGCGAAAAGTGGATGTGGACGGTACGCGAGGAAACGCAGAAGTGACGGCCGCGCGGATAGTGGGGACAGTGGCGTGTGTGAAGCGCAAGCGTCGACGCCAAAAGACTCCGAAGAGAGTCAGTCGTTCACGAACCACCGGCAACGATGAACCGTAAGTAATTTGTTACCAATCATAATATTTGGCGCGTAAATACTTTTTTGCACGCAGAAAACGCATTCTTTCGCATTATTGGTGTTATCGAAAATCATCAATAGCGTACAAAATATTTTAAGATAGTAGGTCTGGGCCCGCGAGTAACGGGCGGTGGGAGATGGGCCTATGTTTATGCATGACAGCTCCGGCCCAATACCACTCGCAAAAAGCTAAATTCCGTAATAATCAAAATTATGTTAATCCTCACATAATACGTGAAAAATGTTGATCCTACATCTTTTTAGGTTTTTTTTTATGTGATGTATGTATATCATTTGAGCTCTAAATAACAGGGTGGCTACTGGTCAGGGAATTCTGGAAAACCTGTAAAAGCCTGGAAATTCGGAAATTCTGGAATAGACATGGAAATGTCATGGATTTTTTTTCGGAAACTCAGGGAATTGTTAACTATGTTTTTTATTATAAAAATACGTCCCACGGTTTTCATTGTGAAATTCAACATTTTTTACATCGAAATCCACGCGAAATTATCGAAATCAAAAATTTTGTACTCGTTAATAATTTTTTTCGCATACCTATTCTACGCTCTCTGTTGTTAAATATTTATTAACATATGACAAATGTTGATTTTCACACATGTCTGAAAATAATTAACGGCGAGACGAATGGTACGTGAGTACGATCAACGATACACATAAACATTGTAAATGATTAAATGACAATAAACTTTGCGATGTACCATCGCAGTGTTAACAAAATTTGCGAATAACGCGTAATATTCCGTTACCGCAGCGCACGAACGCTGTACAAGCCGCTCGCGCACCGAGCGTTTTTTTATAAAATCATTCATAGTTATAATATTTATAACCCGATTACACTGAAACTTTCGCAGTTACCTTCTCTAGTACTCTGGTTCGCTTTACTCACAGCAACAATACGCGTTGCAACTTCCCTTTCTGACGTTTCACTTTTCGTGAGTTAGATCCCCATTACAAACGTGCGTAAGAGCTTTGATTTGGAAAGCTTCGCTTCAAAAAGATCTTGCGGATAGCGAAACGCGATCTTAGTTTATTCAGAATTTGAATTGGGGCGTTAATTTTTCTGTTTTTTTTTTGTTTTTTTGAGCCACCCTCTATTCAGCTTCAGCAGCTCGAGAATATTTATAAACCGCACTAAATTAGGGATTCGAATGCACAATTTCAATAAAATATCAAATGATCGATTAATCGATAAATTATTACCGATTCAATCGAGTCGTATTCCATAATTTTTTTCGACTCGATTAACCGATGCATCGATTATTTTTAGCTTAGTGGCCATCGCGATGCGGTATATAGGCTGGGAATTCGGGACCAAGATTTTGAATGAATTTTATTATTCGTGAGCGATGTATTTTTCTGTATTTCCAAGTACTATATGTATACCTAAACACCTGGCAACTGCCGCACTGGCAAAGCGGATGTAGGGAAGGTCGCTCGCGTTGATTTTGATAAGTCGTTGATTTGGCATAGGACTAATTTTGCGAACTTTATTTTTTAGTAAACAACAATCAAGAAGGCATTTTGAATCCAGCGGGGATTCGGGTGGATCCGAACCAGCCACCACCTCCGGGCGTTGAGGCGCAACCTCAATGTCCCGGAGGTGTGAGTGTGCGGCTGAGGCCCTCGGTCCAGCTACAGCAGCCGGGGGTGGCGTTGGGGGCCAACGCGAATCCCCCACGTCCGGGATACCGGGATGGTATGGATGGCGGCAGGAGCCTCAACAGTCCCTAACGCCGGTAAGTAATCTTGTGTTTTCGTACACAATTACGCGTGTCTAATAATAATAACGTCGACTACAGCGCTTCTGGAGGTTCAACGTTGAACTAAATTACAGACTTCTCATGCATCAGAACGGGCTCCTGTCACCTGAAAATCGCCTGCACAAATCGTGCCATATTTACGGAAAATTGACTGGTGCTATAGGTTTTCCCGGATTGCGTGTGTGTTTTTGTACGTCGGTATCTCTCTGGCAAAAGCGAAAGAAATTCCGATATCGTATAAGCGGTGAACATTCAACAAGTCGCTAGCCCGATCGGCCATGTTTGACGCGACGTGATTTATTGAGTTCATCATTATTTTTATTAGACGTTATCAATGATCTGCGATAGTAGTGACTGAGATACAGATGTACAATTTTATTCAAGCTATGTTTTGAGAATTTTCCCAGTCAGATTCGTACCCCCGTTTTATCAGGATTTGTGCAGGCGATTTCCCCGCTTCTGACGTTACGAAATATACCGGGACAATCTCTTGAAACTATACATACAATGCGCATGCGCGAGTTTTATCGGCTGCTCGGACAGGCTGGCCACTCCGAGTTTCAGCTGTCAAACTCTGTTTCTGGCGGCGACGTAGTTCATACGAATTTTTGAGGTTAGAATCTCAAACAGTTGAGGTAGTGACTCGGAAAGTTGATGCTAATGCTCTTTGAAAATTGGCTTTATTCGACATCTTCGCTGCAGCCTCTACCACAATTCAAGCAAACTACTACAAAACCTTCTGTTACATGGAAACCCATGGAGAGGTCATGGCGAGAATTCCAAAGGATGCAGGACGCAGGGAGCTGGTGAGTTGTGGGAGCAGGTCCCTTGAACTAGGCTGGCTGAAGCCAGAGTGGAGGTGCCAGTCATGCGGTGTTGAAAAACTTCTTGCTTCTGAAGAATTAGAGCGTACTGATGTTGCTGCGTGGCTGCAGAACTGTCAGACATCAGGTGCCAGAGTGAATTTCATCAGGCCATCGCCACCTTCTTAATATCAGTTGTGGCAAAATTGATGAGCGGGATATACTACAGATGATAATGGCTGAATATCCCATCATTTTACTTTGATCGAGCCAATAGCGATAAGTTTGTTACTTAACCGTTGCCGCCAATTCGTTCTACCGAGGAATCATTCTGTCCACCATTGTAATTCAAGCATTATTATTGACCAGCATTGTTTTTCAAACTTTATGCCATTTGATTTGGTATCTTATTTTGAATCTTACTTTTACTCTCTTTGGCATTAAATTCAGATGTATAATTTTTCAAATCCTCAATTAGATTGTAGGGTTGAATTTTGCTAGGCAAACTGAATCAATCTATATCTAGAATTGTTAAATAACATCAGTTGAAAATGTCTTTAAATTTAATCTTAGTTGACGGTGTCATCTGGTTAGCTAGTTGCACGATAACTTAAAACCAAATTCAATTTTACATTCTTTATAGGGTCCTACGCTAAAAGTGAAAGCTTGTGAACCTCCATTTACCGCAATTATTTCTGCATTTCAAGTTAGCATTGTCTGGACCAAAAAAATCTCATTTTGAGATTGGAAATGGAACCTGAAACGCAGAAGTTATTCAGTAGCACGAATTGAAAACCAAGAATTTTATAATGGTTCCTGCAACAAAGGGACTCCTTCCAAATATCCTTGTTACAAGGTGATGTTCGGAGGACTATGAACAAGATATTGTATCGGATTACATTATTTGGAAAAAAATCTTCATGAACTTCGTTAAAAATTAGATATTCATTTATTTTGATGGAACAAGGGACACAATCTTCAATCCGATAAGTCAATATCCTCGTAATAATGTTCTGCCATTACTCTAAAACATGATTGTCCTTGAAACTAATTGTGACGTTAAGGTGCATTTTGAGAAAGTTGATTTTTAACTTGTGTCGCAGGATGTGATCTACGTTTTTGAGATCTACGCTTCCGGTTAGATTTTCTTTGTTTCGAATCGTACTAACATGAAATACAGAAATCATTTTAATAAATCTAATATTACTTGAATTTTCATTTTGAGTATTACGTTCCCTTCATTTACTTAATCGAACAGCATTGAAAATTTGCGAAATGAAATCTGATAATCATGGGAAAATTTTTAATAGTAGTAGCAAAAATTTATTGATCGGAAAACATACATTGACTATCGACTATTTGTAAATTTTGTTGAACTATTTTCGAGAAAAAAATTGATTCACAGTTCTGTTACAGATAGTGAGTTATTTAAATTTCTTGAACGCTCGGTTTAATGTCACATTTTCGAAAGTGATAAAATTCAATATTACCGCTTGAAATCACAAGAGAGTGAGAAAGTTGCTTAGTTGCATGAAAGTGGCGATGATCTTTGTACGTGTGATAAATTGAATAGGCAGATAACAGTAAATATTAGAGATGTAATTATTTTGGCCGTATCATCTGTTGATAGACAAAAATTTCATTGTTATTTCTAATGTACGAAATAATAAAGGTGATCAAATAAAGTGTTTCCACCTACCTGCTGCGTTTCTTCCAAGCACCCGACATTTAAATAGATTTCTCATTTCGGTCGAATAAAGCCAATTTTCAAAGAGCATTAGCATCAACTTTCCGAGTCACTACCTCGACTGTTTGAGATTCTAACCTCGAAAATTCGTATGAACTACATAGCCGCCAGAAACAGAGTTTAACAGCTGAAACTCGGAGTGGCCAGCCTGTCCGAGCAGCCGATAAAACTCGCGCATGCGCATTGTATGTATAGTTTCAAGAGATTGTCCCGGTATAGTTAATAAATGAATAAACACGCATACAATTAATACAAGATACTACAAGTCTCATCTTTGAATTCAGCAGCGATCATCTCCTTCCATGCGGCTCGGTCGAAAAGCTAGGGACGTCTAGCACATGTATCAAATACATATTTTCAATTAATAAAAATTTAATGTAATCCTAGGAAGGCGCTGCTGGTGAGTAATAACAGAAATTATAAATACCGTCGAATTCATCAACTAAAACTTCGAATTAAACATAAAATCAGTCGAGTATATGAAAATAGGTTGAAAAATGGGTTTTCGATTTTTTGAATAATGTCAAAACAGCGCACCATCCCAGAAAATCTAAAACAAACTTCAAAAAATTAAGCTTGACCAGACGTTTGTACTGTAAAAAAAAAGTTAATCGCTTGAAAAATTCCAACAAAAATGGGCAATATAAGTCTTTGGACATTTTCAACACAGCCACTTTGCGGTCGAAAAATCTGAAATAAATTCACAGCACATATACAGATATCTGAAAAGGCTCCAATATTTCTCATACTCTCCGTAATCAAAGTGCCGCGGAAATCGGATGAAACTATAAAATCCCGTGTCAATTTCCAGTGTACAAGTAAAGGTAGAGAGTTGAAATTTCGGCACACTTAGTTTCTTATGAGACGAAAAAGTTTGGTTTGAAGTAATTCTAATTCTGTTGCGGCATATTTTAGATGCAAAACCCGGCCAAGCCCTCTCTATTGTACTTCTACTAGTACGAGAATCTATGCTTAAAATTGATTTTTTCAGCCAAGTCGGGATGTCTTTTTAGTTTTCCATGCATTTCAATTTACGAATATGGACTCACTTGAATCGCAGTACCGGCGGCTTGCCTCCTCCAGATCCAGTTAGCAGCCATTCGTTGTTGTCTTTGTCTTTTGTTGTGCTGTACAAAAAAGGAAAATTATTCATTTAAATACCTCTCTGTCAGGGTGAACATCGTAAGATCTCATATGTAAAGAGAAAAGCATTCACCACGCACGTACAACTGATCACGTTAGGCGAAGTGTACCTCATCTAGAGGACATTGTCGAATTTAGCTTCACAATATTAGAAAAGAACTTCAAGCAAAGCGCTTAGTTCGAAAGCAGAAAGATATTATAAATTTAGAGTCCACGATAGCCCGGGACCTCTTAAAGGAATTGGTAAAGATAGGATAGAGCCGCGTATTCAAAAAAGTTTGAGCTGTAGGAACCAGTTAGGAGCAGAACCTATAAATTCTGATAATATTATTATTTCTTTATTTGTATTTTGGTTTTCTACAGTTAAGTTTATAACCCAAATCGCCAAGAGCGAACGATACCAATTGTATTTGATTTGATACTATTAAAGCCTATTTACTGTCAAATTATACACTCGTCTATCTCGTTGTTCAACAATCTCCACGAACTCATAGCTGCACCTTGAGGGAAGGGGGGAATAAACTAACAGACAGCCAAGGTATTCCCTGGTCTGGAGGATCGGCGGTGTTTAGGGTCAGTAACCCACGACTGAAAATAGGCAGGCGACTCTGTTTACTCCGAGTTCGCAATTAGAAGCGAGTGCTGGAAAGCCCGTATCTCCGATTAGGTGACATACGCCTCTCTCACTTGTCTCCAGCTGGAAGCAATGGCCAAACAAGCCCTTGTCTTACTGAAGGGAGCAACGGGCGGAGGTGCCTGTTCACGTATCAAGGAGGCTTTGGTGATACCTAAGTCCGCATGGTCCGACGGTCCAGGGTTTTTGGGTCCAATAAGCTGATCCAGCTTTTTACCCATCAGAGGGGGTTCCTTATATTTATATTCGTTCATAGAAATTGACTAAGAACACCACAATAACGGGTCTTTCTCATAGGCTCTGACCTCGAGAAAAACCGTACTCGTTACAGTACATATAACGTAACGGTAACAATATCTCTCTATATTATAAAAATATAGGTATACCCCCGCCGTGTCAAGAATTCAGCGTATAAGCCCTCAGAAATTGACAGATTTAGCCTCGAACCCACGTATATGCCCTCAGATCTTGACAGATTTAGCTTCATAGATTCCCTTCACTCTCCCTCATGCCCTTCCCCACCTCAGACATTCCATCCACCGTCCACCCTCCCCCTACTTAACCCTTCACCCTTTGATCTCCGAGCTTCAACAATCGACATTTGACCTTCGACCTTCGACTTTCGACCTTCCATTTTCGATATTCGACCTTCAACCTTCGACCACCGACCTTCGATTTTCGACCTTCAATTTTCGACCTTCGTTTTTCGACCATCGATCTTCGACCTTTGCAACGTTTATGCCTATATGACTATGAAGATTCAACCTTTTAGCCCACATATATACCATTATACCTGTGAAGACTCAACCCTTCACCCTACGCATATGCCCTTATAGCTGTGAAGATTTAACCCTTTATCCTACATATAGTATACCGCAACACCTATGAAGACTTAACCCTTCACCTTCTGTATATACATCTATCTAGGAATCAGGGATTCAACACTTAACCCTTTATACATATACATCCCTATACCTACAAAAATCTGAACTCTTACCGCGTTCCCACCCCTCCCAGCCAAACCCAAAAATAGGGGTTGACGCGCGAAGCGCGCAGGGGGGTGAAGCCCTCCTAGTATATGTATACGAGTATATATATGTTGAAAACGGTACGAAGAGTATTCGAGTTACATAATCGAACATACTAACAGTTGATATGCAAGTGACGCCTAAATATCGGCGGAACGCTGACACCGTGATTCTACGGCGTACATACTGTTACAAAGGGTGAAATCACCCGTTTTGCCCCCTTTTAATGATCTAGTAGTCATCATAGATAAAAGAAGTTTATAAACCTCTTATGTCTTCAAAAAGAATAAGGTCACTACGTCAACCAACATTATTGTAAAAACAGTCTTGTTTCAGACTTTGAACTAGAAACACATTCCCAGCAATTAAAGCTTCTTCTTAGCATTTTATTAACGCCTTCGATTGTGTCTAATTAATCAAACTCACGAATCCTTATTTTATTTTCGTAACGTCTAAGAACGTTACACTGGTGTCAGAAGTGGGATATTGAGTTTTAATCGAGTCAATTCAGTGCGTGAAATTTTAATAACTATGAGCAATAGTCGTTTGACACGCTCTCGACGACGGAAAAGTGGCGGAAATGAAATCACAGAAACTCCGCGAGTCCCTGAAACAAGATCAACACCTTCAGTGAACCCACTTTCCGTTCCTTCGGTGGCCTCGTTCACTCAAATTGATCTCTTGAAAATTATGAACCAACAACAAGAAGCCGCCGAACGTCAACATCAACAACTGGTTCAACTGCTTCAAGACCAGCAAAAACAGCGAGAAAGAGAACTTACTATGCAACAAGAACAGCGAGAAAGAGAACTGGAGCAGCGGAGGCTAGATAGAGAAGCTCAAGAACGTTTGGAGACAAGTCTACATGACCTGTTCCAGACGACTGTTGCGGCCCTTCAATCCGTCCATCAGATGAGCAGCTCCAGAGAGCCGGCTGTTACTCCTCGAGTCCCAGTAGTTGCTACTCCACTGCCTTCCCTAGTTCCTTCCCCTGCTGTTCAGGGAGTTCAACATCCAGGACGATCCCAGGATGTTCACTACTCAAGGTCTGTTCCTTTTATTAGGGAAACAAACAAATCCCCAATCCGTAGAACTAGCGTAGGTAACGAGGTTGGCTTTTCCGAGCCTCTGTCTCATGTTCAGCCTCGATATTCTCATCTTAGTCAATTGAATAATTGAAGATTACCAGGGGTTACTTCTCAAATTTAATAGAAACCCATTTGCTCTTTGAATCCGCCTATGTTCGATGGAAAAATTCCATGGGCCGAGTATGAGAGACAATTTAATACAATTGCAAAGTATAATCAGTGGGACTCCGCCATGAAGGCCCACAGCCTTGCCTCTTGTTCACGAACTCCCGCGTTAAACGTTTTGACAGCATTATCAGAAGAAGAAATTTCAGACTATGACAAACATAGCTCTGCGCTAACATTGAGATATGGCAATGACCATTTAACGAGACTTTATACAGCACAATTACAAACGAGGAGACAAGGACGTGATAAGGATCTCGCGTCTCTGAGTCAAGACATAGAACGACTATCTCAAGTCGCGTTACCAGAAGCCATATCCAGGTGAAACCGCCACATTCGAAAATCGAAAAATCTCCTATGGAATAATTAAGGGCTAATTAAAGGCTAATTAAATGCTCTATTTTCGAATTAAATGCTCCGCATTTTTTAAAAGAAACCTGTGGCGGTGCCAGCTCGACATAAACCTGGAACCGCCGCACCGAAAAAAACGGAAAACACCTGAAATTTCGGAAAAGTGTTAGGGGCATAATTGAAGGCTAATTAAAGGCTCTTGGAATTCCTCATCTTTGAATGAATTGCTCGGCGATTTTTAAAAAAAAACCTGTGGCGGTGCCGCTCGAGATGAACCAGACTTAAAAAAAAAACAGGCTCGAGGTCAAATTTCAGAAAAGTGTGACGGTCATAATTTGAGGCTAATTAAAGGCTCCCGGAATATCACCCGCTCCAATTAACTGCTCCACCCCCAAGGGTTGGAAACCACCTCAAAACTAGAAGAATCGGTGTAACTCATGGACGCAACAACTTACAGAGTTCGTACGTGCGCCAAAATTACTCTAGAATTAAAGGCTCCTGGAAAACCATCCGCTCGAAATAACTGCTCCACCCCCGAGGGGTGTAAACCACCTCAAAACTAGAAAAATCGGTGTAACTCATAGACGCAACAACTTACAGAGTTTGTACAGGCGCCAAAATCACTCTAGAATTAAAGGCTCCCGGAATATCACCAGCTCGAACTGACTGCTCCACACCCGAGGGTTGGAAGCCAACTCAAAACTCGAAAAATCATAGTAACTCTTAGACGGAACAAGTTAGAGGGTTTTTAGAGGCGTTACATTGATTTCTTAATCATAGGCTCTCCGCTGCACAGTTCAAAAGTCTGTGTTACAGAAAATCCATACAAATCGAAGTAATCCATCTCAATTACCAGATTTCGGTCACTTCAAAACAGTGCATTATTGAATTGTCTCTGATAACAGAAGAATTTTCAACGACACAAGCCCTGCAAAAATCAGCAGAGAAATTTGAGTGAATTTCAGGGTACACAAAATTTTTAAGTGTTCAGTTGATTTCATGTTTTGTCAACGATCAAACCGATTATTCTGCCCTTTTAGTAGTACAAACTAATTCAAGTTTCACGGGACCGTTTTCCAGTATAGTTCACTACTTCGTCGCTATCAGGAATCATGATACCCCTTTTCAATCCATGATTCCCGAGATTATTTTAAATAGAGTAATTTCTGGTTCTGTCCGTAACTTCGTGCTGGTGCATGAAAATGCAGTGCTATTGGATCAGGTGTCAACATTGTTGAAAATTGTTCATCGCTCACAAATTTGTTGCGATAATGGGTTCTGCCCGTATAAGCCAGTCACAGTCATCCAAACCATATTTCACCCTACGTTGACTCGGTTCATTTACGACGATATCGCCCTTGATCCATTGAATTGAATCCACCCATAAATCAGAATCGTAAATCAGTGATAATTAATAATATAAATATTAATAATAAAATATGACTTAATCGTGATCACAAAAATGCAGACGAACAGAGGGTATTTCGACAATTAGTAAAAATAGCTTGTCAATGCCTAAGCGCTTAGAGTAAATTCATTTAAATGACCTGTGTTAAATTCCATTATTTATCAAAAACTCATCAATTTCATTCAACAGTAATTGCTTATAGTACACATTGTTAATATTAAATCTCATCGGTAGAAAAAATCATTTTTATCCAGCAAAATAGCTATTAGTGCTATGAGTTCGAGGAACTCCTCTAAAGAAAATTTTATAGAAGGCGAGATGCAGCTAGATGCAAGACGTACGGGCGTCTCTGCACTACGTTCAAGCCGGCTCTTTGGCAATACTGGTTGACAGATCAGATTTGGAACGCAAGCCGATTAAAATGTGCATTCAATTTCCATAATTCGAAGAACACGCAGGATGGTTCCAGCGGTTCAGCCAATGGTATGTATACTGTTACATCTGTGGCAGACAGGCATAACCGAATAAGTCCATAGATTATGTTTTCGAGAAACCGCGATTTTAAGTTACAGATACTCTGCCGCATCGGGAAAACGGTTCCAGAATTAATTACTGTTGGAAGCCATTCTATTTTACAGAAGATCGAATGTAGCAATATCATTAAAATAATGCAGTCATTATTTTGTCGCTGCCAAACTGAAACAATTCAACTTATTCGGTTATAGCGGGATCCGGTGGACTTATTCGGTTATGCCGGGAAATTGGAATTATTTGGTTTAACAAAACCACTATATTTCCATTCAGATAAACAAATGTCGACAATTATATATCTTAAAATAAAATACGGATAATAAAGTCCGGCATAAACTCATTTTTCCAAAAAATGGACTTATTCGGTTATGCCTGTTAGCCACAGAGATATATTGGCATTTTATTCGTTACTACTTGCACAGAGATATAATACCCGGATGCTGTAATTAGCATCCATCGTAATGATAAATATACCCTATACGATCTAACGACACGTATATAGTCGGACTAATAATAATAACAAGAAACAAAATTTACAAGTAAAATTAAACCTACAAAAAATTAATGAAACTATGTGAGGCCGGTACCGCGGACCCCGGCAACAATATCGGCCAACTCCCAAGAAGGGGCGAGAAGTGACAGCGGGGAAGTGCTGATATTCAATTCATAAACGAATAATAATAATTCACCCAGACTAAAAAAACGGCAATTTCCGTGGCGGCAAATCGAGATGAAATGCTGCACTCGGATTGGCCTTGCACTATCGCTTATAATTGAAAAACTATGCGTCGGACGAGCTTTCGGTTAAGAAATTTTCGGTTGGATTTTAGCTAGATATCACGCTGGCTGGTCCGTGGGTCCTAATTTAGGGACTTTGCATGTTGCATTGTTCTTCGCAATTCATCAGCAGGCAACCTACAAAATATTATTAAAATCATTAAACTACAAATAATAACAAAGTATATGACTAATTATATAATCTAAACCTACAAGTACAGAAAAGTATATGAAATTAAAAATATTAACAAATGTGTAAAACTAAACTGAAACAAAATTAATAGAACCATTGAACTGCAAACTAATAACCAAAGATGCAACTTACTATATAATCCAAATCTACAACTACAGAAAAGTATGTGAAATCAAAAAAATTAAAAATATGTAAAATTAAACCGACAAAAATTGATAAAACCATTGAACTACAAATAATAACTCACTTGTTGTGTAAGAAAAATAATAACTGAACAAATTGAAAACTTAAATGTACAAAAATGGTCGTTTTCGACCTGGTAATATACTTCTCGCAAAAATTAAGGGAACAACAAAATTTTCGCAATTTTTTGGTGATTTTCAACAGGCTGTATTTCAGTGAAAAATGGTCGTGCAAGAAATAAAAAAACAAAGCTTTTGAAGCTTGAAGACTCTAGTTTTTGAATTTTTTGGTTAAAAATTTTTCGAAGCACTATTAGCCATGCAATCCTTGGATAAAGCACGAAGAAAAAATTTTCAAAATTTTTTACATTTTTTTTTTCGCTCCACGGGCATGGAAAAATTTTTCCGAGCTAAACCAATGCATAGGTCGTATAGCCTGTTTATTCAGCTTCAAGATGCTTTTTTTTAAACCTCGATACGACCATTTGTCTTCGAGATATCGAATTTTGAATGCCAAAGGATCCTTTTTCACTCAACTGCCGATATCTCTGGAACTATTGGTCGCACAACGAGCCGAAGGGCAGTTTCTTTTTCTGCAGAAAATTTCCTACAAAAATCTGTCAAGGTTGATGTCAAAAAAAAATTTTTTCCACCTGTACCTTTAACGTGAAAAAAGAGCAAAAAAATGCCATTTTGCCTTTTTTTGGATAATCGACTGTATCTTCGTCAATATTGGGGGAAGAGCTTAGGTTAGAAGAAAATTTTACAGCCTAATGTACCCCAAATGTCCCCCTAAATCGGTAGATCGATCGGTTTAGCGGTTTTCCTGGACCGATTGATTGAAATTTTGACAAAATTAAGAGAACAAGGTTCCTTAAGAAACAAAAACCTTGTTCCCTTGATTTTTTCGAAATTTCAGTCAATCGGTCCAGGAAAACCGCTGAACCGATCGATCTACCGATTTAGGGGGACCTTTGGGGTACATTAGGCTGTAAAATTTTCTTCTATCCTAAGCTTTCCCCCCAATATTGACGAAGATACAGTCGATTATCCAAAAATTCCTTAAGAAACAAAAACCTTGTTCCCTTAATTTTTTCAAAATTTCAATCAATCGGTCCAGGAAAACCGCTGAACCGATCGATCTACCGATTTAGGGAGACCTTTGGGGTACATTAGGCTGTAAAATTTTCTTCTAACCTAAGCTCTTCCCCCAATATTGACGAAGATACAGTCGATTATCCAAAAAAAGGCAAAATGGCATTTTTTTGCTCTTTTTTCACGTTAACGGTACAGGTGGAAAAAAATTTTTTTTGACATCAACCTTGACAGATTTTTGTAGGAAATTTTCTGCAGAAAAAGAAACTGCCCTTCGGCTCGCTGTGCGACCAATAGTTCCAGAGATATCGGCAGTTGAGTGAAAAAGGATCCTTTGGCATTCAAAATTCGATATCTCGAAGACAAATGGTCGTATCGAGGTTTAAAAAAAAGCATCTTGAAGCTGAATAAACAGGCTATACGACCTATGCATTGGTTTAGCTCGGAAAAATTTTTCCATGCCCGTAGAGCGAAAAAAAAAATGTAAAAAATTTTGAAAATTTTTTCTTCGTGCTTTATCCAAGGATTGCATGGCTAATAGTGCTTCGAAAAATTTTTAACCAAAAAATTCAAAAACTAGAGTCTTCAAGCTTCAAAAGCTTTGTTTTTTTATTTCTTGCACGACCATTTTTCACTGAAATACAGCCTGTTGAAAATCACCAAAAAATTGCGAAAATTTTGTTGTTCCCTTAATTTTTGCGAGAAGTGTAGTTTTTATCAATTTTTGTTCGATGTTCTACAGGTACCTGCAATTGTGGAGGGAAACTAGTCTGCAAAATTGACAACGGTATCGATACTGCCAATAACAAAACTCGTCTGGAATATATTGTGACGAAAGGCACCGGAAAGTGTGGTAAACGATACTTACGGGCGCCAATTCGACGAGATATCGCTAAAGAATTGTACACGAAATCAGCCGCAATATACCGTGCCGAAAAAGCTGACACGTTGACGTTACCAGGGGATTCCGAGCCTCCTCACCTGCCCAAGAAAAGTGCTTTGGTTAATGCTAAGCATGAATATATATTGTCAAAGTACTTACATCGTGACCCAATTCAAGCATTGCAAATTATGAAACTGAAGTCAGAGCAAAATACGATTCACGCCATCGGGATGGACCCGTTCCACCTTTTTTACTGGACTAACCATCAGCTCCATGTCAATAGAGCCTACGCAAAGGAAGAGCCAGCCTGCATTTCGATCGACGTTACTGGCAGCATTGTAAAGTCGATAGAAAGGACCGATGGTTCGAAATCCAAGTCCATTTTTTTGTACCACTCTGTAGTACATAATCAAAATGGACAGTTTTCAGTTTCTCAAATGCTCAGCGAAAAGCACACCACTGTGGCAATTTCATACTGGTTAGCGGAGTGGGTTTCTCAAGCTGCTGCATACCCGAAAGAAGTTGTGTGTGACTCATCCGAGGCGTTATTAGGAGCAGCGGTTAGGCTCTTCACGGACTACAAAACTATCGAGGATTATGCCAACGCATGTAATCATACCTCTACGTTGCCACAACGTTACATCAGACTTGATGTAGCTCATTTTCTGAAGACGTACGCAGATTTTCTAAAAAATTCTCCGAGACGAGTGAAGGTCTTTTACATGGCGGTATTAGGGCAATTCGTACAAGTCCGCGACATGCGTTCTGCCGGCGAGATGTTTTAATCGCTGCTAACGGTGGCACGATGTGAGACAGACGGCAACTTATGTTCTGGTCAGCAGTCACAATGTGATTACCATAAATCGAGGCTAAAAAATACCATCAACCCGTCGTTGGAAGCTTTTGAAGAGGACAATAGCCCGCCAGTCGAAACTCTCCCGGATGATAAAAGCATCTTTGAAGACATTAACGTCGTCAATTATTGGTGGTCATGGGGTAGAGACATTGACCTAAAAGTAAAAAGCGTGTGAAGAATTGAAGAGGGCGATCACGATAATGCGCATTATTTACCTGCGTTTGCAGATCGCCTGTTGAGAGATATTTGATGGTTCCCATTATGATCGAGTGTATGCCGTGACTAATTTGGCTACGGCCGAGTGCCTGCTACAAGCGCGTCGGTGGAAAGTGAGTTTAGTATAATTAAAACTCACCTATTGAGGAATGGTTCTAAGCCGTTGAGGGCGGACGTATTTGTGGCCAAGCGTATCAACTACATTAATGGTCGAACGAAAATTGTCCACGCAAACATCGTCTCCAAAACAGTTTATAATGCAAACAGTGCGGAGGGTAGTATGAATCTCAACGATTCTTATGTTAATATTCCCAACGTAGATGACTCATCTGAATGCCACGATATTATTCCTAGCGATATAGCTCAGGATGGTTTCTCTGAATTCCAACCAGCAATGCGAGCAGATCCCGAGATTAGCTCGTTGTCAATACAGAACAATGAAGTTCTCTTAGCTGCGTCTTCATCTCAAACGCGACCGCTAAAAAAAATTATTGCTCAGTCATGTACACTGTGTTCCTCATCTATTAAACCAGAGTCATAAAAAGCGGTAAAGGAATCCATGGTATGCTTGGATTGTACCAAACTTGAGGGCACTACTTGAGGTGACTTGGTTACTTTAGACGAGATCCCAGAATGTTTTGTTGATCCGTTAAACAGAGATTTGTCCTGTTTCCGTTTAATTAGCGTGATTGACTTCACACCGGCAACCACTCGACGTTCCGCTGACATGGAAAAATCACCTGTTCGTGGAACCGGTCATTACACGAAAATTGCGGTGAGGCCAGCTGGAGTGTACGAGAGGTTTGATGATACTACGAATAAATCGCAGAGATTACCCAGTCGATATCAAGCCAGACCTCACATGCTCATATATTTTGAATACAAGAATTAACATAAACCATAAAAAAAAAATTCAAATTAAACCATCTCGAGTTATTTGGGTGGGAGTAAGAAAATAGAATAGCCGATTCATAGAAGGACAAGAAGATCGAGTTTTCAAAGACGCGAACATCTCATTCATGGAATAATCGAAACATATCCAAGTAAAGTCCAAGTATATAAAATTGAAAATATAGAAAGTCGAAATACAGAGTGTTTAGAGAGTTGGCAAAAGGATATGGATCATCGACGTGGGATCCGTGAATTAGTGATGAGGACGAGTGTAAATGAAACGAAAGTGATGTTGAGATAGAGAGAGATAGTGATTAATAGTAACCGAGAATTTTATTGATTCTGATGCGGCGATACAGACCGTATCGCAAGAGAACGTTAGAGTGATGATTTTACAGAGCGAGAGAACACATAGATTACACACATACATGATTTCGAGACAGTAGACAATACATGAGATACAGCTGATAGGTTTTGAGTCGCGACACGGGCAAGCGGCGAGGTTTGACGCAGAGACGGCAAGTAAACATTGCACGCGAGTGTGCGTACATGTGCGAGGACGATTTTGAGTGTCGCGAGACACACATTTAACTATTCGATACTTTGCCGAAACACAGAGGCAAAATATAGAAAGATCAAAAGATAGAAAGCAAAATCAAGAATCTGGGTATGATTTTGTATGATCGAGACGAATTCTGACGATTGTACATTTTGTCATTCTACATTCTGATCTTTTGATTTTTTCAATTTTCCATAATTGAATTTTCCACATTTTTTAAATTCTACAATAGATATTTTTGCTTTTTTAAAGATTCGATATTGTGGCTCTTCTATTTCTCAATCTTTCTATACTTTCACACCCACCAGGATTTACTCGATTTATCCTTCTTTCTTTCAATTTTGAATATTTTCAGCTGAAATTTCGGACGCACATTCAACTTCACTAATCCTTCATAGTAGAACTCTCTGTTTACTTTACCTTCAAATACAGCTCAGCACTCTACGTCGGTCTTTGAAGCCTTACTTTAGTTGACACACAATACGTTTCACTAAATGTTTTTCACTCACACGCAGGATAAATCACCGAAATAACCCCCCCGGGGGTGACAAACTAATATCCCCCTGCGAGAGTACGAATGATGTCCGGAGAATATTACTACGTGGGCGAATGCAGTTAAGAAATCCGCGATTTTATCGATTCAATTGTACCACTAAGACGTTTCAAACGATCTCACAGGTGTATAACGTTTCCCGGAATCGACCCGACCGCTCTATTCACTACAAGCAACTGGCAGCGTGCTCACTGTTCTTGCCGAACTGATATTTTGTCTCACCGGCGCGGCGGCGTGCTCGACACGTGTTGCCGGACCTTTTGTTAGTGAGAGCGGTCAAGTGCGCGCACCGCACACAGCTCTCGCCAAAGCCCAGAGTCAACTCGCAGGTAGAGTTGCCAACCCCAAAATACAAAAGCCGGACTCGGCGCTATGTTTGGCCGGATATTTTGGCCTAAAAGCCGGACATATATTTTTTTAATAACCAAGCGTACCTTTTTTCAAGCCAGACATACGTTTCCAAGGCTGGACATAACTTTCATAATAAAAAACAATTCGATTACGTATTTTAAATGTTTAAAAATGTTTACCTGCTGCCCCGTAAGCAGTGGTGGCTGCAGCTTTGTAGGTGGCCGTGGACATTGCTGAGTACTAATAAGTCACAGTTTTATTCCAAAATTAACCAGTATAACTAGCAACTATCAATAATTAGTCCCATCATCATTTGGTATTTATTTAAAACTAACTCACTAAAAATACGGTTACCGCTGACTGATGTTCAAAATGCATAGGCTGAGCACACCACGCGTTCTTACCGCCGACTAAAAACAAAACCTGCTGCGAGTAGTACAAACAAAAAGGTGAGCCGTTGCCGTGAATCGGCATATGCTGCATTGCTTCGCTCGCTCTGCAGGCGCTGCATCTGCAGATGCATGCGACAAATAAAACTGACAAAAAATCTAACAGAAGCCGGACAGGCCGGACACGTGAATATTTGGCCGGATATGATCGTAAAAAGCCAAACATATCCGGCTAAAGCCGGACGTCTGGCAAACCTACTCGCAGGCCCGTTTCTTTCAAGAGTACGCAGGCTCGATATCTACTCTACGCACTCTTCTCGCTGCATAGTGGCGCACTAGAAGACCGGGGTTGACAACAGATTTCATTACACCATTTTCACAAACTTCATTTTTTTTGTATGAGTAATCCGTGTAACATATAACAGCCAGGGTGGCGACAATTTTGCTCAGATGAACATCCTTGACTTTTCCCGTCAAAAGATGCAGAATTTCCGAACTTTTTAACACGAAACTTGGATAATGGTGAGCAGTTTTTACGACCAAAAGCTCGCAAAGTTGTGTACCTTGAGTATATAAATTTGGATCTAAAAAACAAATAGTAATTCTCTGTTTCACACAACTGATTAGAAATTCAACGATACCATTTGCGAAAGTTAGCTGAACCGAAATTACGAAGCCTTGCTGCAGAAGTTTGCAAAAGGATTCACGAAAAAAGTACGTTTTTCCCTATGGTTCATCATAATTATCTGACTCTTCCAGATAGATGATATTCCTTGATTATTCCCAGTTTTCTCGGTCTGTCGCTACCTTTTTTTTTCATTTTTTTTTATCGCTGGTAAATGCCTTATGCACACCCCGAGATCCGCGTAAGGGCTCTGCCCTGATAGTAATATGAACAACCTCCAACGCACCCCCACGACGGGGAGTTACGGGAGGGTTACGATCACAGCAAAAAAATTGACAAAAAATATTTATAGCCGTATACGCGAAACTTATTGTACGCATTAATTCGAACATAAGACACTTGAAAAATATCATCTTCCGCCTGAATTCCACGACAAAACTCGTCTTCCACCCACATAAGTGTTGGAATTTTGCGAATTTCATCCGTATATTTGAGTCTCGATTCTTACGGTAAAAGATCTATTACAACTATCCGCTAGAATTCGAATTTATTCACTGAATAAATGTATAACATGAAAAAAAAACTTCACGATAATCTTCCAATAATTCAGAACAGCAACGATCGTCTTTCAGGCAGGTAGAGATGCAGCGTTGTAGCCTCGTCGCTGACGTGCCACATGCCCAGCGCAGTTTCACAGTCCTGGACGACCGTCGTTGTATTTTATAGGTGAAACAATATTCTTTTCGCGTTTGTTATTCTAAAAAAGAGCATCGCAATTAATTTCATCTTTGGAAATACAAATTTTCTTAGATTTTTTTACGCCTGCTCATATGGGTGGGAGTCGAGTTCTGTCATGAAATTCAGGCGGAAGAAGATATTTTGTGAAATTCTTATGCTCCAATCAATGTGTACAAAAACTTTCGCATATGTCTATGAATTTTTTTTGTCAATTGCTTATCGTGAATAGATCTCTTTCGTAAGCCCTGATCATGGCGGTGCATTGGAGAACGTTCATATTCCTATTATATGTTCCACGGATGATTCATTAAATAAATTGATTGTGCCAAAACGACCCGGCTGTCGTTGACTCCTAGGCCAAAAAAAAAAATTGGGGCTTCTGAAAATTTGAAATTTGGAGTAGGAATTTTCTTTATATTACACACTCACTTTCTCAAGCCATTAACACAATTTAGACCATTGTGTCTATCTTTCTACTTACAACTTGACTATGACTTGTTTACATATGACACACATCGAATTTTCGAGTAGTTGATAGTCTGCTTGAAATGAAAAATATTTACGTTTCTTGAAAAAAAATGATAAAACAGTAAAATGATAAGAGAGCGATGCCAGAATGAATGCGAGCCTCAAACAATGTTATTCAATGATGCATGGCTAAATACTAGACATAATCCGCAATATTGGGAAAAAAGTCGATAAGAATTCAGTTTTTGGGATAAAATCGAAAGCACGTATTCTGTATTCTTGCATGCTCTTCACAGTGCTGTTGGATTCATTAAGCTCTGATGAACATCTTGTTTCTAATGTAAAAAATGAACTTTGTATATACAAGTTAACCCCTAAAATAAAGATTTCTTGAGAATATTCGAAGTGTGTTTTTCATCACTTTTGACAAGGTATTTATTACTATCATTATTAGTTATCAAAACCCCCTCCTTGTATGCAAAACAGAAAAATCATCTTGGGAGGTGGTCAACTTTGGAGGGGTGTTTCACCCCTTTGAAATGAGTTTGGGCCGATAAAAAAAAATACGTATGTCATCGATTTTGACCCTCTATAACATACCAGAGTTTCATTGAAATCGGAGGGGGACACATGAAAACGTTTCCTTGTTAGTGTCTGAAAAGGGAAGGAAGGGCTGAGTTCTTGTAATGGTGACGACGGTGGCGGTAACGAATACTTTTTATAGTGTGAACAAAGGTACACAGTAAATAATCTCCATCACCCACCTGCAATTCCGAAAGTGAAATCAATAACTGCAAGAACAATGCTTCATTTGCGTTACGATGACGTTCGTTGGTGACGATGCTGAAATCAAAGTACAAGACACAAAACTTGCCTAACGAATTCACGCGACACGAACATTTTTTCGCATTGAAAATCCTGGTTCCTGTTCCATCCAACTGCTCCGTTGATTCGTGAAATTCGTGTGTCAATCACACCCTTGTGGGTGGACTGGAAAGCATTCGATTTGTAACGGCAGTGTATCAAAAGCCGTTGACTGTAGAGTGATTTTGGTGCCTCTAGAGACCCTGTAGGTTGTTGTGTCCAAGAGTTACACCGATTTTTCTAGTTTTGTGGTGGTTTCCACCCCTCGGTGGTGGAGCAGTTAATTGAAGCAAGTGGTTTTCCAGAAGCCTTTAATTCTAGAGTAATTTTGGCGCCCGTACGAACTCTGTAAGTTGATGCGTCCAAAAGTTATAACGATTTTTTGAGTTTTGTGGTGGTTTCCACCCATCGGGGGTGGAGCAGTTAATTCGAGCGGGTGATATTCCGTAATTCTAGAGTGATTTTGACGCCTCTAGAAACCCTGTAACTCATTCCGTCCGAGAGTTATACCGATTTTTCTAGTTTTGAGGTGGTTTCCAGCCCTCGGGGGTGGAGCAGTTAATTCGAGCGGATGGTTTTCCAGGAGCCTTTAATTCTAGAGTAATTTCAGCGCCTGTACGAACTCTGTAAGTTGTTGCGTCCATGAGTTACACCGATTCTTCTAGTTTTGAGGTGGTTTCCACCCCTCGGGGGTGGAGCAGTTAATTCGAGCGGGTGACATGCCGGGAGCCTTTACTTAACCTCTAATTATGACCGTCACATTTTTCTGAAATTTGACCTCGTTCCCGTTTTTTTTTGAGTCTGGTTCATCTCCAGCTGGCACCACCACAGGTTTTTTTTTAAAAACGCCGAGCAATTAAATTTAAAGATGAGGAAATCCAAGAGCCTTTAATTAGCCTTTAATTATGACCGTAACATTTTTCCGAAATTTCAGGTGTTTTCCGTTTTTTTCGGTGCGGCGGTTCCAGGTTTATGTCGAGCTGGTACCGCCACAGGTTTCTTTTAAAAAACGCGGAGCATTTAATTCGAAAATAGAGCATTTAATTAGCCTTTAATTAGCCCTTAATTATTCCATAGGAGATTTTTCGATTTTCGAATGTGGCGGTTCCAGCTTGATATGGCTGTTTTTTTGACATTTACCTTAGGCCGTAAGTTTGCCCGAATATACTTTAAGTTATCTAGCTTTACCGCGGAAACGCCGCGAGCTCGAGACACTATTATCAACTAACCCTGCAACAGTGCAGTTTTACTACCTTGCACTTAGTACCTTGATCATTTAATGACGCAAAATTTTAATTGTCAAATAATACACTTAAATAAATTGAAAAATTAAGGATTACAACATAAACAACTTACCTTTCAGACTTTTTAATGATATTATGAGACTTGTGTACAAGCGGTTCCAGGACTTCATCGCTGCTACTTGAAAGCTGAGACGTGCCTGACAAGCTAGATGACGACATCGAGTCTTTGGTACGTTTGCCATCTAGTTTACCCGCTGAGAGCCGCAAGTTGTGGTTCATTTGAGACAGCACAGTTCGTCTGTAACACCAAAATTAATCGCTGTCTAAAATTTTATAACAGTGATACTACAAATTGGTATTATTAGCCAGTTGAGGAATAACGGGGAAAGCAAGGAAACGAGACCCACCTACCGAACAATACCAATTTAGCAAAATAAATCGTTCAACAATTTTTTTGTTTTTTTAATTACACACTGTAAAAAATTTGCGGTGTAAACAAGCTCGGAGTTGTTGTTTAGGAATATCGGTGTCACAAACAACACCAATAAAGTGTATGAAAGACTCCGGCGATGTTGTTGTAATTAAAAATGGTGTTATCTTAACTAAATCAACACCATCTGCAGTGTTTAACTCATACTGACACCTTTTGGTGCAATTTGAATGACTAAGGTGTTGATTCAGCCTCTTCAGAAGTTAGTAAGCAAGCTCGGTGTTATTGGCTGGGAATTTCGGTGTCACAAATAACACCAATAAAGTTTATGAAATACTCCGGCAATGTTGTTGGGATTAAAAATGATGTCATCTTACGTGAATCAACACCATCTGCAGTTTTTTACTCAAACAGACACCTTTCGGTGCAATTTGAATGATCAAGGTGTTGATTTACCCTCTTCAGAAGTTAGTATATCTTCAAAATAAAAATTCCCATAGTCACAATGAGCCTCGTCTGTGGTACGAGGTATACTCACTGTCTAGATGTCGGAAATCTTCGTACATAACTTGAGAATTATATTCAATGATTATATCTCACCGTGCGCGAGATTACTCGGGAAAAAAATAGTCCGCCCTAACACGATAAAATTAAATAAAAACAAACAAATTACAATTCGAATTTGATCCAATAAGATTATATCAGATTATACGCATGTATGTATAAATTAGTATATATTATATGGGCAACATTTATTCGTTAATTCAAGAATTTAGCACTATATGGTGTCGAAAATGACGAGTTGCGTGTGTTTAACAAGCTGACCGTGAGCCAGCCCTCGATCTTCCCGTTATCACACTGCAGGTTCCGAGTTGACGGAAAAAAAAATATTAATATCCAATTCGAATTTCGAACTACAAATTCAGATTCGTGATTGATGTATCGAAAGTCCTTGGATACCATATTACATGAAGATAATATGATTTTCTTTTATTTTGAACCACTATAATGGATCCACCATTATAAATTTGGGAATTCTGACCTTGGATTTGTTATCGGTCACCCAAAAAACCTCCGACTACTAATTTCTACCAAAATCCGAATATTTTTAGATTTTATTCCACCATATTGGATTCGCCATTTCAGATTTTGCAAATCTGATCCCATATTCGTGATCAACGACCCCAGAAATCTCATGGTACCAATTTTCATTCAAATCCGTTGATCCATTCTCAAGATATTTTTATTTTATTTTTCGGAGATTTGATGTTCGAATAATTCAAAAAGTACTGAACCTATCAAAGCAAAAATCTACTCAGTTCTAAGTTTTGAAAAGCCGCGTCGATTGAGACCAAAATCATTGAAATGCAGTGCCTCGTTTTTGAGATATCGTGGGACAAAAAAATTGATCACACACGTATATACATACACACATACACACACACAGTCGTCCGTCCGAAAGCGGTCGGAGATGATTCTCTAGATCTTGAAACGTCAAGATTTAGTGAACACCTAACTTTTCATTTTCGGGGTGATTACAATAATTTCCTTTTTTCTCCGAAAACGGAGAAACGGGAAGTTAAAAAGCACCAAATAGTGCTGCTTCCAAACCGAAATGCAGTCTATAGAAATTTTATAGAAGTTCACACCGTCGATTGTTTACAATGTGTTGGTTTGACGGCGATGGTGTCAACCTCAAAATCCAAGTCTGTCACAGAATTACGTATACACCGACATAGTGTTGCATTGACACCGACGCAATTTCGAATTGACACCGATGGTGTCATTCTGATGTCGAAAGCTCTTACGCGTACAAGTTTTAACATGCCGCAAGTCCTTAGCCCGCAGTCAGAAAAACTCAGTTTCCTCCACGCGCGCTTACAAGCAGTCGCTTCGCATTTCAGGTAAAACGTGTCGTCTGCCTCGTGTATGGTTCTAGTTATGTCGGAATCAGATTTTGTTAATGTTTTTACCGTGACTTTGCTTAATATGGATGGCCCTGAAATGGAAAATGTGTTGATCAATAGTGCACAGCAAGCAGCAAATGTGCAGGATGCACCGGATAGTGATGACATTATTACCGGGACATCTTTCCAGTTGCGAAAGGGACGATACAACGGGGAGACTAAATGGATAAAAGTGCTCACTCCCAATGGCAAGCCCTTGGAATAGAATGATTTTATTATTGCAGGTAAGTGTTAATAAATAATATTTTCCAATAAATCGTTAAATGCTATTTTCTGTTCATCTAACACTATTTGGTGTTCTTTGAATAGTATCTAGGGTTCTTTCAACGCTATACGGTGTCATTTTAAACCATTTGGTGCTGACTTGTATAATTGAGTACGAACCGAGCATTATCATTTCATTCCGCGTACTGAATTACCAAAACGCTCGGTGTACACTAACCTATCTCCATTTGGTGAATTTATTGGAAATAAATTATTAAATTGGAATAAAATACTGCCACATTCTAGTCGGCATTAGCTTTGAAAAAAATTTTGAATTAACATATTTTACCTATATATAAGTGAAACTTTAGCCCGATATTTTTTACAGGATCATATACAGTAGCGAATTGTTTATGTGTTAATAAAACTATCTAGCATTTACTGATTTAAATTTCAGGAAATATTCTATGACCCTGAAGGCCGGTCAGGTTACATCTCCTGGAGACTGCGCACCCGCAATAGACGTCGTCAGGTGCCGAGTAAAGAAGTTAAAATTGAGCAGAAAGAAAACGTTCAACCCCCAAAAATGTGTACCCTCACAATGAGGAAAGTGCGCAAGGACAGTTGATCTTCCTCCGCAATGCCTGTCCTAAGACACAAAAGAAAGAAATTTTATTGGCTCAGGCGGAGGCAAATTTAATAGGTATGACAATTTTATATTTAAATTTTTGTTAGCGAGAAGCGATTTTCAATTTAATCCATCCGATAGAATATTCGTGGTGAAAAAAGTAGTTTCTGGATTTCTTTATAAAGTCGGATTTTCAATTGCAACCCATATTGATGAACAGACGGATCTACCCGTATTTCAGGTCATCACTCATATCTTTGTACATCGCAATGTACCATTCGTTATTTGTACCAAATGTAAAACAAAATATTTTAGTGACGAGTACCATGCTTTTGTAGTCGAACCCGAAATTATAAAGACCTATAGTTTAATCGATCTCAATCTGTTGGATCATAAGTATGCCTATGAATTTCATCAAAGTTATCACAAAACTACCACGTTCGTAGTGCCGAAATGTCATATTTTTTAAACGTACCAATATGCTACTATTTTCATCATTATCATAATTATAATCTATATGTATATTGTACTATTAGTTTTTACGTCTTTTCTTGTCACTCAATTCATATGTTCATATAAATGCATACCGTATTGAAAAGTTCCTATCCCGCAGAACGGAAAGTACAAACAATAATGATTAATTATTATTTAGCCAATTTGTTGTTAAAGAGAAAATAAGTTTTGTACTATTGATATTAAATATATAATATGTAAGATTATTCTAAGGTTCATGTGATTATATATATGTATATATGTATAAGCAAAAATAAGTTTATATATGTATATATTTGAAAGCACATGTATGGTGTTTACCTATATAACAGAAATTACATATTGACTTGGATTATCTTACGAATCACTGTATTTTATTTTTAAACCCTACCTCATGTGTCATATATGCATATACCTATATTCATACAAGAAAAAAAAGAGTCGGTTTGCCAATTCTCTGGTGTTATTACCATGGTGTCAATTTTTTGGAGTTGTTCTCAGGGTGTAAGTTCTATAGTGCTATATTGCGGATGTCAATTTTCTGGTGTTATCAACTGGGTGTCAGTTTTTTGGTGTTATTGCCAGGGTGTTAATCCGCTGGTGTTCATTCGCAAGGTGCTTATTCAGTGGTGTGGATTCTTATGGTGTCCATTTCAATGTGGTTATTTCGCAGGGTTCAAATTCCTTGGTGCTGATTTTTATGGTGTCATAATTGTCTGGGCGTCAATACTCTGGTGTTATTCTGAAGGTGTCAGGTTTCGGGTGTTACTGCAATCGTCGTTACTTCGGAACACCGAACTTTTAACACTGTCTGTTAACACCAAGCATGCACACCAGCGGAGTGGACTTTTCGGGACTACGCGTGGTGTTAAAATGGTGTTGATTTTGACACCAAATTTTTTACAGTGCACGATAACCGCTTCTTATGGAACTGTTGAATAGACACCTCTAATTGTAAGTACCTAACCCCTCCACTTTACAAAAAAAATTAATTGATACATACAAAATTACGAGCTATATATGGGCTCTCAGAATATTCAAGTTCCGATTTTTGAGCTCAACTGGTCGAGCAAAAATTAGCGATTTTGAGTGGGAGGGCCAAGTACGTAAATAGTCAGTCCCCCCACTGCGGAAAAAATATGATAGCAAAAAATTAAAAATACCAGAATTTTGAAATATTTATGAGCAATCGGCACAGTATAATTCCGAATTTTGAGCTGAAACATCTAGGCAAGAATTGATTATTTTTAGTTAGGGGGGCTGAGTACGTGAGAACACAGCCACCCTCTCCCTCTCCAAAGTGATAGAAAGAGAAAAATTTCAGAATGATGAGCTATTTGTGAGCTCTTTGTATATACTTACCTCGCATCGATACCTAGAACCCCTAACGACCCACCCTTAAAAATCCCGTTTCCGCTACGAGAGAACTAGTCTTGATATCAACATATGTGGAAGGATTCGCCGGCGAGGGTCAGAGTATTTGACTATGCGTGGTTTGCATATTTTTATTTTCATTTTGCTATGTTTCGGCGGGCCCAGCGTGCCATCATCAGGCTAATTTATAATGACATTCCTAAATGTATGAGATCTTCAAAACTCGGTCACTTCTTGCTCGATCGCCGAGTTCGAAAAATTCACATGATATCAACATATTTAAGAAATCTTCGACAGTACAACATGCAATAAATTATGAGCTGACAGCATATCGTGGTTTCGAATTTTTAACTACAACCCTGAACGGTCCACCCCGTAAAAACTCATTTCCGAATGCCATGCTACAACCTCTCACGAGTTACCCCTGCATCGTTGAATCTACATCACCAGAGAATCTTTATTCTTATTTACTGACGTGAGATTTTCATTTTTTGCGCGCACACATATCTCATCGTGTTCACAAGATGCCACAATCTTCAATTTACTTCTACAACTTCTGTCGAGTCGCCTTTGATTAAGGATACGCATCACGTTATCAGTACATATTTTGCCGAAATATCTCAAGATTTGCTGTACTACGCAATATCTTGGTGTCGATTTTACAAACACAGTGCAGGCGTGAATTTGGAGCTTATCCACGAAGGGCTGCGTATACGGTCAGCCTTGCTCTTTCACTTTATACATCTGTGCTTCCTTTTCAGAACCCAATCCTTATCGGTGGCAAAACGAAGATAGATAGACCCATATATTTATTACTAGGCAAGGTCATGCAGAATTTTTGTGCCCATAAATGATTGAATTCAATCTCGTAAAGAACGGTAGGGTACACTTAAAACAAAATGGATGAAAATCTTATTTAGCAATAATTATGTATAGCATTAGTATTATTCGAGATCTGATATTTTTATTTCGAAAAGTATTAACCCTAGAACCGACTTTCACGTACAATTTTAAAGTAAGCGTGCTTGGATCAGGGTTGTTTGTGCAAGTAAAATAAAGAATGATTGAACAAACATTGGGGTCTCAAGGACCCCGTGTGTGTATTGCATACTGTTTTACTATTTCTGCTCACAAATTTCTCCAGTATCCTCCATCGCTTTTTTTTTTTGCTAAAACCAAGATTGAAGTTTATTTCTGAATTGTTAAATTTCAACACAGAATTTTGTTAAATTCGTAACTGTGCATAACGTAACGTTGTGTACAGTAATGAAGTTCCAACGTTGGCTGGGGTTCAAGTAACCCCGTGTAAGTAATGTGAAGGTTTCCATGGGTGTAAGTGACTAAGGTTAACATGATGTCTAAACATGTTTGATTCAAATCCGTGTACTAAGTTTTGTATTCACCGCATCTATCGTTATGCGAACTTGTGCGACTTATTAGTGACAGATAAATTTCACTAACCGAACAGCAAAGAATATTTGTAGGCGATCCCACGACGATGTGAGAAACACAACCACCTTGAATTCTGACGCTAATTTATGTTTTATTTTACATCGTAGAAAAAGGAAGCTTCCTATAATACGAATGTTTGATTTTCACTCGAAAGGTTACAAGTTTTCCAACATTCTCAACTTTTTTCTAATCAGATCAGTACATAGGGTTTCAAACTAAATAATTACGTATATCAGACATTTTACTAAAAACCGATCAAACAGAAATTTGTATATTTTTCCGTCAATTCCTGTACGAACGATCGGAAGTATTCTCTTACAACCTCAATCGGTTTTGCTCTGTGATTTGCATTATTCGACTTACACAAAAAAAATTTCGACTTAATGTGAACATTTTTTGAGTAGCATATTTGTGGTCTCATTCGCCACGTGTTACAAATTACCAGAACACCTTCAAAAACTCTACTGATAAAATGAAAGTTGACAAATTTTGTATCACTCGAATAACTCAAGATATAGAACGAAACAGTAGTGTATATACAAGAGTTCTGGATCAAAGATGGCGGCGCTCTTCCCTAGCTCCCCCCTAGCTCCCCCCTCGGCCCGAGGCAGGCCGGTTCTGGACCACAAAATGGCGGCGCTCCCCCCTGGTCCCCCCTAAACCCGCGGCGCTACCCCCCTAGCTCCCCCCTAAATCCGCGGCGTTCCCCCCTCGCTCCCCCCCTCCCCCTTTGATGATTTTCGCGGTTTGCCGCAAGATGGCTATTTTCATAGGATTTGACACACACACGCACACACGCACACACGCACGCACGCGCGCACACACACACACACACACAAAATAATTCCTGTCGAGACTTGTTTTCCGTCGAACGTCATAAACGTAGGTATTCGGGCAAGGGGTCTGGGCCCCGATTTTTTTATACCTGCACCACCCACTACCTGCTTTTCGTTGACCGATTTTCATTGCATGCTTGGGAAGCTATACATTGGTACTCTACTCGCAGCATTTGCGCAGATTTTTATACTTAGGTGGGTATCTATCATAGGTGGCGGCGCGTTCGCGGAGAGGGGGAGGGGGTGAAAACCTGTTCTACCACGCTTTTAGGCAAGATGCAGCTGCGGAAGCGGGGTGACTTCAAACAAGCAATAAACTCCAAAAATTTAGGGATGGTGAAAGGGGGACTGCGGACCCCGCCGCCTCTGACGTCATTTTTTACATGAATTGCATCATCTCTGCGAAGCCGGGAGAGCAATGAGACTCAAAAATTTAGAGATGGCGGGTCGGGTAAAAGGTGGACCCAGTCGTCTCCGACGTCATTTTTCCCTCCGAGATGCGGAGAACGCAGTGCGCATCGCATCTCTAACGTCATTTTTCCCTCCGCGATGAGCAGAACGCAATGCGCACCGCCCCTAAATTCTTGAGATTCAACTGTATCGTATAATGCAAGGTGCATCTGAAGACTCGTCAGTTTTACACGAAACGTGCAAGTGAACACTTCTGAATATCTTCATCAACCGCGTCAAAGTCATGGCCGTCGAAGCGCATATGGGAATTGCAGAGCGGATAGAGGGGACATACAATTTGTTGAGAGAGCAACCTCACGGAGAAGAGAATGACGCTGTCATCAACCATTGGACTGATATTGGAATTGCGAATATCCAAGTTCTGCGCGATATTTCTATGCAACGAGGAAGGACTGTTGGTCCGAAAATACGGATCCAACATACGATCACACTACTACAATCTTGGGTGACGAAGATCAAGCAGTTGCAGCAATGCGTAGTGATGATGGGTAGAAATATCGGTACTCCTACGGGTGTACAGTGGGACAACGTGGATAGTGCTTTTGCCAGCCGAATCCGAACGGGGGTTGTCACAAATCTCCGTCATAAAAATTTGGACGCCTTTCTGGACGATGTGCAGCGCGTCGTTACAGAGAAGTTGGAGCTGGTACTGCGCGAGAAGGGAAATGTGAAGGTTAACCTCATATTATCGTGGAAATTCGAAAATGTCAAACACGAAGAGATCTCCACTGAAGTTAAGAGCTTCAACACCTCCAACGTGGCGATTCTTCTCCTATCGAGCGATATAAATGGCTGGTTTACACGTGCACGGGGTGATCTGCTTGTGAAGGTGGAAGATTTCGAGCAACGCGATTCCGGCTGGACTATGATTGAGATCCTCAACATTGCTGTAAATATCAACCGCTACCAGCCTCTCGCCGCGGGGGCTTCAACATTCATCGAGCTGCCCCAGGACATTCGACATAAGAAGGCTGTGATCAACGTGAGAAACGAGGCTGAAAGATGTCTTCTCTGGTCCGTCACAGCAGCCCTCCACCCGGTCAACAGCAACACCAATAGGACTCACACCTATCGTCGCTATATTTCCGAGTTGGACTTTACAGGTATCAATTTTCCTGCTACTCTACATGATGTGAAAAAGCTTGAGAGATTGAATAATTTGCGAATCAATGTATACGGTATAGAATCTCAAACTTTTTCGCATCGTGCAAAATCGAATAAAAGCGTCATCATGCCAATTTATTTGAGTAAAAATTTGCATAGCGTAAACGTTGACACGATTCATCTTCCAATGATTGAGAGTAATCCGGAAGACGATATGACTGGTGAGTTTGCACCGAGATTCCACTTTGCTTGGATTAAAGATCTTTCCCGATAGATGAGCAAACAATTGTCTGATTACAATGGTCAACTATTTACGGATGCTTGTGCCACTTTACCGTGAAACATGCCTACGACAATCATCGACAAGATTGTATTATGCTAAATAAAGTGCGCATGGAGTTTCCCAAGTGTAGAGATTTAGCATTTTCCAATTTTCAAAACAAAGGCACCGTTCCGTTTGTCGTATACGCCGATCTCGACTGTATATTAATCCCCGAACCCGTAGATGAATTTGAAACTCGTAAGACTTGTGAAATTCAAAAGCATGTCCCGCACAGTGTAGCATACTATGTACATTGCGCGTACGATGAGACTTTATCGGAGTTCCACAGTAAACGCGGTGCCGATTGTATAGATTGGTTCATGCAGCAGCTTAAAGATTTATCGATTCAAGTAGAGTCACGGATCAAAAACATAATTTCGATGGAGTCTCTTACCCAAGTGCAACGCGATTGTCACATGCGCGCAAAGAATTGTTATATTTGCGAAAAGCCGTTTACCCCTGAGGAGAAAAAGTGTCACGATCACTGTCACTTCACGGGTAAATATCGTGGTCCTGCTCATAATCGGTGTAATTTGAATTTCAGAGAGACGCATACAATTCCACTAGTTTTTCACAATTTGTCCGGTTACGATTCGCACTTTTTAATAAAATCCCTAGCTTCAACTTTTCCAGGTAAAATTACACTGCTACCCATAAATAAGGAAAAATATATATCCTTCACGAAACACGTCGATGGGACAATGATGCACTTGAGATTCATCGATTCGTTTCGATTTATGGCTAGCAGCATCGATAAACTCTCGTCACATTTAGCCGATGCAGATAAACACATAACACGTAAATTTTATAATAATCCGACTCAGTTCAGTTTGATGACTCGCAAAGGCGTTTTTCCCTATGAATACGTCGATTGTTGGAGGAAACTCGATGAAACGCGATTACCTGCAAAGACACATTTCTACTCTCAACTCACCAATTCAAATATTAGGGCCGCCAATTACGAGCACGCGAAAACTGTTTGGAGGGAATTCCATTTAGAGTCATTGGGGGGGTATTCAGATTTATATTTAAAGACTGATGTTCTTTTGCTTACCGATATTTTCGAAAATTTCCGCGCTAGCTGCTTCAAAACATACGGTTTAGATCCGTTGCACTACTATGCAGCACCGGGACTTGCTTTTGACGCGATGCTCAAGCATACTAAAGTAAGTTTACAACTTTTAGACGACCCTGAAATGGTGTTATTTATTGAAAGGAGCATTCGAGGTGGCGGAGCGCAATGCTCTAATCGACACGCTTAGGCCAATAACAGGTTTATGGGGAAAGATTTTAATTCTAGTAATGTGGAATCGTATCTCATGTATTTTGATGTAAATAATCTGTGCGGTGCGGCTATGAGTGCACATTTACCGATCGGTTCGTTCGAGTGGGAGCATAATCATATATCATATATAATTCGATATATCAACTCACCCAGACGATTCACCGATCGGTTACATCCTGAAGGTGGATTTAGAATATCCTGTAGACCTCCACGAGGATCATAAAGATTCACCTCTTTGTCCCGAGCATTTCACACCTCCTGGTAGTAAAATCACCAAACTCGCGACCACCCTTCATCCCAAAACAAAGTATATATTACACTATAGAAATTTGAAACAGTGTTTGAGTTTAGGATTGAAATTAACGAAAGTGCATAGAATTTTGAAGTTTGCAAAATCTCCATGACTTGAGCCTTATATCACTCTCAACACCGACATGCGCAAGCAGTCTAGGAATGAATTTGAGAAAAACTTTTATAAACTAATGAACAACGCGATGTTCGGCAAGACTATGGAGAATGTGCGAAATTACAAACATGTTAAATTGGTCACAAAATGGGAGGGAAGAGGTGATGTGAAAACGCTTATTGCCAGACCAAACTTTTGAAGCTACAACGTCTGTATACCTAGCCCCCCCACCTCCTCAAAATCAAAAATCTATACCCGAGAAATAACGAGCAATTTATGAGCACGCAGAATATTCAAGTTTCGATTTTTGAGCAGGAGCGATGTAGCAGGAATTCCGGTTTTTGAGTGGGGGGTCAGGTACGTAAGTATTCAGCCCCCCCCCCCCCACCCATCATTAAAAAATGACAAGAAAAAAAAATACTCGAATTATGAGCAATTTCTGAGCAGTCGAAACATGCAAGTTTCGATTTTTGAGCACAAGCGGTAAGGCAGGAATTATGGTTTTCAAGTGAGAGGCGGGCCCAGCCCTCCGACCAACGGAAGAGAAAAAAAAATATTTGATAATACCTAAATTATGGGTACATTATGAGCAAATAGAGTAATTTTTTGAATTTGTATTACAAGATACCCATATTTTTCCGATCATTAAATGCTCAATTTTGAGGTTGAATTGAGCATTTAATTACTTTTATCAACTCCGCCTATTTTTTTCTTAAAAATATAATTATTCAATTTAACCCTGCCACTAACATCATTAAATTGCATCAACTTGTTGCAAAATGTGAATTTCTTAAAAAAAAGTAAAATATTTAATTTTCCGTGGACACTTTGTTATTGAATTTTTTTGTAAATAAATAATTCAGTAAAATAACTATTGGACCTTCAACTAGACGCCTCAAAAACATGCATGAATATTTTTCAGAATTTTCGAAGGACTTAAAATAGCCAACATAAGGGTAAGACGCAAAAGACCGCATGTGGCAGCCAACGTACACTGAAAACCATGTTACAGAGTAAAGGTTCAAAATTTTTTAAAATCACCTCGAACATTTAAGGAAGTAACGCAACTACCCACCTAATCATAAAAACATTTGCCCGTGGTTTGACCTAAGTAGTACTTAATCTGGCAACGTCGCTTTTCATTGATTGTGTGCGCGTGTATATGTGTGTCTAATATGCCGTCGACAGCTCATCAGCGGTATCAGTGAATTTCTTTCAAGCGCCAGTTCGATATGCCTATAGAAAAGAATCCAAGATTTTATTGGAAAGGTAAAATGTGTGGGGAAACAAAAAACGAAGAATTATAAAAAATGTAATAGCCTGCACGAGCTGTCACATATGTTGAAATTTCAAAATGCACGCTCGTAACCTCGAATATGCGACGATGCAATATTTTTAGCGAGGGTCCGAAAATTCGCTATTAGTAGTTTTTATTGTTTTTATTATTCTTATCATAAGTCACCTTTGAGTATTTTTAAGCCGGATAAATGATTCTGAGTATTTCATCTCTCTGCTGTTTACATTTCATTCTGATCTATCCATCAATTACGGAGATATAAAGAATAATGTGCAGCTAAGTCCGTCATTTCTCATAAGAGGCCATGTTGAAGTGGCTTGTAAAGATATAAAAAGAATTACAAATATCTCGCGTAAAAACCCACCTCGGATCGTAAAAATTTGTATGAGTTCTTTTTACATTATATCGAACATTCTGCCAAGTTTGGTATTTTTCTGTCCATCAATTCTATTTCCTGCGTTACTTCCTTAAGTGACGGTGGCCACTCCTTGTCCGTACTTCTTAGTAGATCCCATGTTATATATACATACTAGCAGCCCATCCCGGCTTCGCACGGGCATATAATAATATTAAGTAATAATATAAATGTTATTTTTCTAGAAACTCACTGTAAACATTGTGTATTTTCTTTTATTATATTATTATATGCCCGTGCGAAGCCGGGATGGGTTGCTAGTGTAGCTTATAGGTATGACACGTTCGTAGATTTACCATAGCAGCGCCATCTATTGATTACTTACTCAACCCAGTCGAAAGGTATCGACATCTGTTAGAATCATTTGGAGTTAACAGATAATTGTGACTGTCAAATAATAACAGACAATTAATTAGCAATAAAATAAAATTGCGACTATAATTTGAGATTTAAACTATCCTATCTCTCAAGTTGGATCGAACTGCACATGGTGTGCGTATTTTATTATAATCGGTTAAGTGGTTTAGGAGTCCATTGAGGACAAACATCGTGACACGAGATTTATATATATTAAGAAGATAAGATGTAATCGTTTGTTGGTCGTTGGTGCGTGTTTATTACCGCTTCCTCCATACCGTGTATATGTAAGAAATTAAACGAGTATGGTTCTCGAATATCCCTAGAGCATTTTTCCGTCCCTGGAGAATTTCCCCAAGCCGAGGGAATTTCCTCATGGACTTATGATTTTTCTATTTTAGTAATATATCTTCGTTTTTTTTACACGCAATCATTTGTGTAGGTCTTTGATGGCGCACCCCCGATGATTAATAGTCGAACGGTCATTTATGAAAATTCAAAGCAATTTATTTAAGGCTATGTAAGGTTAGATATTAATTTCGTTAGATATATTCCTTAATCAAAAAGAAAACAAGCTGTTTTAATCTTTTGAAGTAAACATTTTTGAAGAGGATTGGCTCAGCCAGAAAACCATGCGGGATCGGTTATCGGATGTTTACGCTACGGAACAACTCGACTCGAGAGCCCTGAGGAATGCTCTCGGAGGAAGGCGGTCCTGGAAGCATTCGACTGTTAGCCAGGACGCGAGACGGATCAAGCCGAAACCTCAATATTCTCAACAATTTTAAATCTGTTAAATAAAGTACCTTCTACAGATCAGAAGTGGGATATTCCACGAGCTACGTTCGAAATTGCGAAATCTGAAAGCCACAAGTATGAGTTACCAAAGTGAAAGTGTTACGACCGGAGAATAGAACAATATGTCACCGAAGTCGAGCAAGAGAGACCGTGACGGGGAATCTATAAGGACGAGGGATGACGATGGGCAGCGACTGAGATCGCCTTCGTGTCGCCCGAAACGACACGGTTCAGGGGCCAGCAGTCATCGCCGAAGCTGGTACAGGAAGCTCTCGGATCACACCCGTCATAGAAGAGAGGCTTCAGGATCTGACAGCAACCGTCGTTGCGGAGAACGCCAGCGGCGCACTCAGACGCGGAGCAGGAGTCGGTCGCCGAGTTACCTGACGCGTGGATCTGCGAGCAGGAGTCCGGTGGGTGGTACCGCAGCTCAGGGTAAGTCCGATTTTGCGAAGCTAACTGAGGCGTTGTCGGCTATCATCAAGACAGGTTCGGTACGGTCAAATCATTACGTGAACGAGAAGGTATTACCTGAATTTGATCCGGAAGAAAAGGATTTATCGGCTAAGGAATGGTTAGAGTAAGTGAACATGTATGCGGTGCTCCTATCAGTTGGAAAGCTTTTACGGTAGCAATTCTTAGACAATTTTCAGGGGAACAGAATTTCGGGGAACTGCTTGAATACGCGGTAGCATATAAGAGCACGCCGGGTCAGTATTTACAAGCGTACTGCTTTGAGAAAGTCAAAAGAATTAATCGAGCAAATCTAGAGATCCCGGAGGAAAAGATTGTTGAATTCGTGGTTCACGGAATCCACAATGAACAATTAAAAATGAATTTGATTACTGCGGAAAAAGGGACGTTCGTAGAATTGAGTTGGTGTCTGGAATCCGTGTCGATTGGCAAACCTAAAGAAACAAAACATGCAACGGACGAAAAGAGCACGAAGCGTCCTTTCGGGCTAGTTAAGTTTCAATCTCGGTCTGGGCGTCTTGACCCCGATGCGTGTTATAATTGCGGAAGGGGCACCGGAGAGTCAACTGTACGGAACCAAGGCGCGATAGGGTTAATAAAAACGAAATGGGGCTGCCAAAGGACCCACATCACGCGACCGAAAAAAATGTCAGCGTTAGGGGGAGGTGCGGTTTTTGTCAAATTTTGGGACATACTGAGACAGAAAGCCGTAAAAAGCAGCGAAAGGAGAGAGACGAGAGGAGAGCATGACTAGATGGCAAGGGGACGGTCTCGCTACGGGGCGCAACCTCGTTTGATGTATGCCAGATTGCGGCAACCCGAGTAAATAAACCACTTAAGAGGTGCGTTCTAGGCAATCGGGAATAGTCCTGTACCGTTGATCTGGGAAGCGACTGCTCGATTATCCGGCGAGATCATTCAAGATAAAAGTCTTTATTGTTGCCGATAACCAATTGACGAAGGAAATTCTCATCGGTCGAGATATCTTACAAAAGGTCGGTACTAGGGCTATATCAGACGCGTCTGGGGTGACATTCACTTTGGATCAACCGGTTAAAAACGATAAAGTATTAGAAGTTGAGGCAATAGATGCCGACCAAGCGGGAGCGTTGAAAGAGGACGATATTTGTTGCGAATACCTCGACGCGATCAACAGAACAAGATTGTTGAGGCTACTAAATAGTTATCGGCGGAGCATATCTTTGAAAATGAAGGAATTAGGTAAAACGGATGCGCAGAGATAAAAATTGAATTAACTTCTGAAGTTCCCGTTTTTCATAGGCCATACTGCCTCTCTAAAATCGATCGGGATAAAGTGAGGATCATGGTAGCAGAATTAGAGGATAACGGTATTATTTGCGAGAGTACGTCAGCTTATGGGAGCCCAGTTGTACTTGTGCGAAAAAAAATAGGGAGACGCGAATAGCAATAGATTACAGAGGTCTCAACCGAATTACCAAACGTATTCAATATCCATTGCTTATAATTGATGACCAAGTAGATCAACTTTGCAACAAACGGGTTTTTACATCTTTAGATCTAAAGTCCGGGTTCTATCAAATTCCCGTGCACCCCGATTCTATCGAGAAGACGGCTTTCGTTACGCCGAACGGTCAATGGGAATTCTTGCGAATGCCTTTTGGGTTAGTCAACGCGCCAGCCGTGTTCCAGAAAGCCACGAACAGAGTCCTTAAAGATAATGCCCTGGTGTACATAGATGGTATATTGGTCGCTACAGAGACGCTAGACGAAGGGTTTGAGAAACTAGAGGTAGTCCTTAAGGCTCTTCAGGCTAACAATTTGACGAACAATCTATCCAAATCTAAATTCTTCCGAAATAAAATCGAGTATTTAGGATGTGAAATCTCGGGGGAAGGGATACGACCAGGCACTCATAAAATTGATGCCGTAACAAAAGCTGGCTACCCTACTAATATAAAGCAAGTTAGGCAGTTTCTAGATCTCGCGGGATATTTCCGCAAATTCATAAAGGATTTTGCGCGAAAGACAGCCCCGTTAACGAACCTCTTGCGTAAAGATGTTTTTTGGTCGTGGAAAGCGAAGGAAGGCGAAGCAATTGACGAGATAAAAGCTATGCTAGTCAGCAGACCAATTTTTAGCAATTTACGATCTCAAGCGTGAAACCGAGGTGCATACGGATTCGGGCACGTTGGGCTTGGGTGCCATACTAATGCAAAAACATAGGGAAGGAAAACGCGTGGTTGCATACTATAGTCGCAAGACGACTCCCACGGAACAAAAGTATCATTCGTACGATTTAGAAACGCTGGCGGTATTCACGGCATTGAAAGCATTTCGGGTTTACCTATGAGGAATCAAATTCACCATAGTAACTGATTGCAGTGCCGTACGCGCTACAGCAAGTAAAAAGGACATACAACCGCGAGTCGCGCGTTGGTGGGTTTATTTGCAAGACCACAATTTCGATATTGTGTATCGCCCGGGCACCCAAGCAGCTCATGTCGATTATTTAAGCAGGAATGCGATAGATTTTTGTGCTATCGATATTACAGAGAGCGAATGGATTAAGGTGGCCCAATCGCAGGACCCAGACATAGATTTAATTCGTAGGATCTCGGAGTCTGGCGAAAATCAACCAAAAACGAAGCAATACTATGACAAGTATGACCTCAAGGCAGGGGTCGTTTTTCGAAAGACAGACACGGGTAACAAGAGGGTCGTACCGAAAATGTCGCGTTTTAACGTTGTGAGATTATGCCACGACGAACAAGGGCACTTCGCTCTTGAGAGGACGTTAACAAAGCTAAAAGCAAATTACTGGTTCAAGGGAATGAGGAGATTCACCTCGAAATACGTAAACGCATGTATGAACTGCTTGTATTATAAAGGGGCGGCTGGGCGCAAGCCTGGACAATTACACCCGATAGATAAAGTTGACATTGCCTTTCACACGATACATCTGAATCATGTTGGACCATTTATGCGTAGTAGACAAAAAAACACACAAATACTTACCATTGTGGATGGTTTTACTAAATTTTGTATTCTCGAACCTGTCCGCGATACTTCATCGAAAGGGGTGATAAAAGCACTGATTCAGTTGATCGCAATATTCGGGGTACCTACTCGCATCATTAGTGATAGAGGGACGGCTTTCCCGTCACACTCGTTCAGGACCTTTTACAAGGAGTATGATATTAAGCACATACTGAACGCAGTGGCAACACCACGTGCTAATGGTCAGTGCGAGCGCATGAACCGCACAGTTTCAAGTTCGATTGCTGCAACCTGTGCTGGAGGAGAAAAGGATGCATGGGACGACAGCGTGAAGAAGGTTCAGAGTGCTATGAACTGTGCGACAAACAGGACCACGCGTAGGTCACCAACGCAGCTCTTGTTTGGTTATAAGCCACGTGCTATGGCCGAGGCCAAGCTCCTTGCCGGGATGCAAAGCACCTTGGACCAGGTCGACCTGGAGGAGTTGAGGGATGCCGCCAAGGCGTCCACCGACGCGGAGCAGAGGCAGCAGAAGAGGGCTTTCGACATCCGGCGATTTAGACCGCCTACGTATGCGGTGGGAGATGTCGTCATGGTGGCGGCAAGTCCTGTTGCACCCAGGGAGAGCAGGAAGCTGGTCGCGAAGGCAAAGGGGTCCTTCAAGGTGACGGCTGTTCTGCCTAACGATCGGTACGAGGTCCAGGATCTCCGAGACCTGAAAAAGTCGCCAAACCGGGACGTCGTGGCGGTGGACAGTTTGCGCAAGTGGGTCACGTTCGATGCCACGCAGTAAGCCGCAATGGTGAGTTACTCCTATCCTGGGATGAGGGCCCGCAGTCAGTAACCCCGAGATGCAATCCGTGGTCAAGATTGTTTCGTGCGACGGGTCCTGGCAAGGCTGGACCAGGGTCGAGTCCATTTCCCATGATCGTGAAGTGGTCAATCTCGAATAGGTGGGATTTCGGGCGGAGGCCGGGACCGAAGGTAGTCGGAGTCAGACGTTCATAGGGCTAAGGAGGCCGGTTACCCGCTCAGCCTGGCAGTTGGAGTCTGGCGAGGCTAGCAACCGTACACCCAACACATCCTAACTCCCAATGTCCTCCGAACTAATCACTTTTGGCGATATCTGATCATCGGTTGGCACTCTTGCGAGGACTTGATCACTCCTCTGCGGGGTGTAGATTGATAGGCAGTTGTCATCTTTCCCACGTCTTTGGCACTTGATGTGTAAATAAGAGAGGATCTTGTTTTTTAGATCGTAGCGAATAATTCGTGCGAACGAGAGGGTCGAGGGCGACCCAGGATGGTCAGGGAGGCCGAATGAAGTAAACATTTTTGAAGAGGACTGTGAAAATACTTAGCGTAGTGGATGGCAGAAATTCAGTGATTTACAACACAGCCATATCGCAGCGACCAAACTTTGATAAACGAAATAGAAACTAATAAACCATATTGACTTTCAAAAATATCGGACTACGACCAGATGTAAACTAGCTAACTACAAACGATCGATCTTGAAAAAAATGGAACGATACTTGAATTCCCTAAATACATAGGTTTGAATTTTCATAAATAAACGTTCGGCAATCAATCGCCGAGCAGGAATGCGCCATCAAAGCAATAATATACACGCGCAAACGACCAACAAACTGTAACATATATATAGTATGGGATCTGATAAGAAATACGGCCGATGTACATTCCACTGTACATTCTTGTCTTGTATCCGAATTTTTCCAGTATTTTGAAGGACAAAGTTTTAATTCGTTAGTTCATTTTTCCTATTTCTATAGTTATTTAGTATCACTTAATAATACGGATACCTCTTTATACTACTCTTATTCCTACTATTCGCAGATTACAATAATTGACACTAGTTTAGTATTTGTTGTTCTGGTCAACTAGTAAAATGTAGCATTGAATTATTAGCTTTTCTTATTACTGTAAGAAATATTGCGAAAAATGTCGATATGTTCCCAAAATGCCAGCGATAATAGGACTTTTAGTAAAGGCTGAAAATGCGTGATGCCCGGAGATACAGCGAACCGGAAAGAAGAGGAGAAAGCTTCCGGAAGATGCAGCTAGGGGGAAGGGGTACAGTGTGCGAAGGAGGCGGTTGTAACCAGTTGCCTGGTAATTCGTACTAGACGCCGTAACCAAACGCGCCAACTAAAATAACGAAACTGTTTAGGGGGGGTAAGGATTTGCACTTTAGAAAAATCGATTTTTTTTTTATCTTATCTTATTGTTAAACATTTCAAGAATATGTTTCCAAAATTTTAAGTCGATCTGAGCAAAACTCTTGAACTTATTGTCTAGTTAGTCTCCTGCCCTTTAACACTATAGCTCTGACAGCAGGTATACAGCTTATTCACTTCTATCGTTCTGGTCCATTATCCTGTTTCGAGAATATTTTATTTAGTAAAGACAGGTAAGTAAAGCCATAAACCCATATTTTGTATTTGTATGTATACTATAAACTGTACAATATTTTAAAACGAGAGACGAGCGTCAGTTTGTCGTTGTACGTTTAATCGTGCGCTTGTGATTTTTTCTCAAAACTACTTTTTGAAAGTCCGTGTTCACTGCCATTTAGACACTACTTGACCGATTCATTTTAAACTTGGTACACATTTTCACATATAAAATACCTCCCCCCAACGTTTAGTTAAAACTTTTTTTTTTACATTAAGGGGGTTTCCCACCCATAAAATAGCGGAATTTTTCGTGGAAAATGGCAGTTTACACTTTGATGGCCACCAAAAATTTTTAAATGACAAAAAAAATAATCATAGAACGTTGGGGGGAGGATTTGATAATACTTTGACTAAATTTTAATGGTTTTTGATTTCAGATAATTTCCGACCGAGATATAGTGAACCCCGCAAATTGTTTTTTTTCTAAGACGTTCTAGGGCAAGCTCTGTTACCGGCTTGTTTTTCAATATTTCCGCATACAAAAATTAGAGAATATTGTTAAAAATAAACTTAATAATGTACAAAAGGTTTGAATAAATTATCTCAATCCATACTTTTAAAAAAAATTCACAAAAAAAGTGTTTTTTTTTTTACGCTGAAACCCTTACCCCCCCCCCCCCAAGTAAGACTACCGATATTTTCAGGTTTACATAACTAGAATCTGATTACTAGATGTGTATGATATTTGCAACTATGACATTTTTTCCGTATGTTTTTGTAAATGATGTAATATTTTCCAATCGATTTCCAAATTATTTAGAGGCGCTATAAAGAAAGAACAATAAAATCGGTCAATTTTCTTGCCAATTATACGATTAAGGGGATGCCCTGGTCAATTTCAACGTGATGTATACATCTCCATGCAAATATCGAAGTCCACGCATCTCATACGCAAGAAAGGGCTTAATAGCCCCTTTCCGTACGCAATCCTGAACAGAAGTACGCCAACACAGTTCCTTAACCACACAAATAAAGAAATGATATGAATTCTACGAAATCGCAATAGGAAATTTGTAGAATTCGTGCCATTTCTTTATTTTTACATCATAGAAATATATTTTTTTGGAGTGTTTTTATTCAGGATTGCATACAGAATGGGAATGTTAATCATGGCTGCTGGTGGTGTGACTTTTTCGATAAAAGAATTCTCCTCGTCGGACGACTAGGAAATGTAGCAAGAAAGACTCGAGCAATTTTTGAAGAAAACGAAAGGAAAGATGAGAAGAAAGTGGCATATCTAATAATATTAATCGGAAGTGAGAGATACGCATTATTAAGGAATCGTGGACACCGGACAAACCCTCATCAAAAACTTCGAAAAATCAACGACGATAATGAAAAACCACCTACTTCCAGCACCAAATGAAATAACGGAACGATATAAATTCAAAGAATACCGACAAATGGAAGGTGAGAATATAAAACATCGACATACTGCGGATTTGGAGATAACCTACAAAACTGCATACGAGACCGATTCGTCTGGGGACTACGAAGCGACGAGACGAAGAAGCGTGTATCGGGCGAGAAGAAGTTGACATACGAGCAAGAGTTTGAAGTTGACATACGAGCTGGCACCGCCCTTCGAGACAGCAAAAAAAATGCAGCAGAGATCTCATCAGCAAGAAGTGGCGAGCAGCCCTTCGTCAATTATGTTAAGTTAGGTAAGAATAAAAATTCGAAAATGACAGTGAACCAGAAACAAGGTAAAGGTATATACACCTACTATTGTGTTCGGTCAACAGGTGCAACGAGGAAAGTAGGCTGCTTTCTGTTTACCGAACACACCGACGCGTCCTTGCCAGAAAAAAGGCCAGAAGTGATACTATTACCTCAAAATTAATTTGTTTTCCCGCATTACAAGTAAGCGTGTTAACACCTTTCCACCGACCGATCGATTTGTCTTTTCTTTTTTTTTTTTGTGTATTGGAGGCATAGCAGAACGATTTTTCAGAGGGAACAGAATAGTCGACTTCGAAAGTCACGACGTTGCTAAGGCCAAAGACTACCCAAATAAAAATTGGAGGTAATCCAAAGTATTAGTTGGAGCCAGTAACTTACCACACAGAAGACGGTCACCTGTGGAACAGACACATAGATCAGCTAAAACCTTGTAACATAGAAATAAATAACAAAAATGCTTGTAATACAGAGTTAAGAGAAATACCAAAGCGAAAACTAATTATAAGTAACAACGCAATAGTACATGACAATACCAAAGACTGTAACAATGTAACAAGAAAAAAAACTATTTTCAATATCTATGAAGGAAATATCATAGAAATAACGGAAACTCCATCAACTCAGGCAGGACCGCGTCGTTCATTCGGAACACATCGCCCACTAAACATACTCGACCTATAATATCAAAATAAGCTCAGAGGAGTTGAAATGTATGTAGAAGCTGTAAGATGACGTTAGCAGGCTGTAACCGAAAACATGAATGTGAGCTACTGAAGTGCAAGCCAATTGAGCACGCTGGCTTACAAGATGGCCAAAGAGACCGAAGAAATGTAACGAGCGACACTTTTTCCCGCTCTATACCACGTAGCAGAAAAGGAAACAATATCAGTGAAACCGCATCATACCACTGGAGATTATTTTCGTTGCATTTGGTTGTCAGCTGGTGGATTTGGCTACTTTTGGCTAATAAGAACACACGTACGTCTCGGTTATTCGACTCCTGAAAGAACTGGCAGCGCTGCGAATTACTGCCAACCTAACGTTTACAAAGATGGTACGGAATAGCCATAGCTCGTTAATGGCATGACGGGTCTCAAGCAAGAGGTTCGAAATTGTTTTATCAAATCGGTTGGTAACAGTTCGTAGTGCATGCTGAATCGCGTTCACTCGTGCAAAATCTGTGCCTGTGCAGACTCATGTGCACTCGACCATCCCTCTTCACCAAGAATTCATGATATTATCCAAAACAGCGGGGTGACACTCAATGCTTTAGTATAGGACCCTAATTCGAGACAACCTATTGCAAAAGATTACCACCTGAATCGAGCTGGATGATGAAGTGACCAAAGGTTAGTAGAACTTTTCAGTTTTTCCCCACGTTTGTTGGTAGCACAATTTTTTCGTGGCGCACTCTCGAGATAGAAAAGCAAGCAAATTTCCATTGTTTGTTATTATTATAATCAATGCTCGAATCAATGCCACCATTCTTATTCGTCAATTTCCTTGGCAACATTTAATTTTTTTGCTGTGGTAATCGAATTTCATGTAACTTAACTCAGATAAGAAAGTGGAATGGAAAACTGTGTCACTGGTCTAAAAGTTGATACTCTCGCCATTGAGTAACCATGAGGAAGTAAGAGGAAGGAGACAACATAGCCGGAAAACAAAAATGATCCCGGTTTTCATGCAGAGTTATCAGTGCGAGATTTCCCCACAAGTGGGAATCCCCTGATGTTCAGTCGCTCAAATATTAAAATAATTGATAGGAAGTTTGGTGACTAGGAGGCGACAAGGGTGTCAACTGGCAGGTATAAAAGCCACCACGACTGCCGGTCATATGTATATATTTATGGTATTCGAAAGCATGTTAAGCGACCGCAGAACACAGTGCATCAAGTGAAGGAAATCAATACAACATAGTGACGTCAATATCAGGTCTACTGTTTTTTGGCAAACAGACTGAACTTTCGTTGCCTGCGCACTTACTTTCTGGCATGCATATTCAACTGGGTGTTCCAGAACCAAGTACACAACATAATGGGGATAATAGATGTGGTCAAATTGAATAAATTAACCTAAAAAACATGTAGTCTCCAAAGTCGCATTCGCGGGATACAATCAGTTAAAAAATCCAGCTAACAATAAGCGTTGTCACGTAGGCAAGCGAATACATAGAGGCATCATTTGGGAGCAGTGTTTGGCACACTGACCACGGGCTAAGCCGAAAGTTCTGGCAGTTCAGATTTTTTTGTGTAAGTGTTCCCTGAGGTCTAAATATTGGGAACTTTTTTTTCCATCGGATACGAGCTATTCTAAAGTGCGCGCAAATTTTTAAAAATTAAAGGGTTTTTTGAAGAAAATTATTTTCCTGGCGGAGAATTAAAAAGTTTTTGGATGGAAAATTAATCTAGAGCAGTGAAAAACAACAGAAAACTGGCATCGATCAGTAGAGGATTGAAAAACAAACTTGCCTTCTTATTAGTACCGCTTTGTCAATATTTAGATCTCAGGGAACGATTTGGACAAAAAACCAAAAGTGCCAGAATTCGAGCTTTTATCGAAAGATACATTTTTAACAATTAAAAGGAAGAACATTTTCATATGTGACACCGGATCGGGGGAATTTTTTTTTTTTCTGAATTTGTCCAAACTAATTGATCAAGACGAAATATTGTTCGGCACAATTTAAAAGTCTAAAGTGATTCTGAAAAATCCGATTTTAGGTATAATAATGTTTAAGCAACCGTACATAGTAAAATGACTCTTGCTTTAAATTTTTTTGAATGCTTCTTCCAAGAAAAAAACATTGAGAAAAAAGAAGGGAACGTCGACCCAACACATCACTTTTCAGAACTATATCAGATTTTTAATTTGTGTTGGTCAATATGGTAATTTTAAAAGTCGTAACTAGTTCAAATCAAGTCGGAAAACTTGTAGTCTTCAAGAGTTAAAACAATTATATAAAAAATCGAAAGCCAAATCGGATAGGTCGAGGATCAGACTCAGGTGGATTGGACTTAGAATGGCCCAAATGTATCACGTGACTGTTATACAGTTGCGGCGTAAGGGCTTATGTGTTTGTGCTAGATCTATTTGATGCACACAATAATGTAATGTACTTACATTATATACCTACTATAAAAGCGTGCTCCATACTTTCCCATGCTACCTTATTATAAACAACTATCGAGTAAAGAAGTCAAATTTAAAATTTCCCAAGTTGCCTTACCACCTATGTAATTAAAGCGACAAAGTATAACAATTGCTAATTGCCGAAATTTAATCTCTAAAAATATTTCCTCAGCTACCGGAATTTTCAGTTGAAAGAGTTTTCTATTTCCATTTACGGATTTATCATCAAATTCCACCTCATCAGCATCAATTATATATGGTACATTATTTGAACGTATTATCAATAACTTTTTCTCACTGAAATTTTAATGACAATACTGACAGTACGCCCTGAACACCCTGATCTCTGCAACGAAACATGTATGTGCTTGTTAATTGATTAATTATTATTATTATAAACAGAATGTACAGTAATATTATACGTAAGGCATGTTTGCATGGTATAACAATATCCATTCGCTAAAACAAAGCTCAAAGTATTAACACGCAAAATCAAAAAAAAAACGAAAGTAATTCCTGATAGTTTAAAAAAAGATGTACGCAGTTCACATACTTATGTTACGTCCGGCAGAGTCCCGGACTGTTTTCACTTTTATTTCGCAACTGTAATCTCGTATTTCTCATTTTGTCCCTCTATCTTTCACGTCACCTCGGGTTTACACCTAGCTGAAAAGTACCTACTCAACTACGTGAGACCCCCTACTTCTCTCAGACCTCCCGCAAACATCTCCCGTTTTAATTTGTTCACTCACTCAAAAAACGTACTCTCTATAAAGACTCATCTTCAGACCTTACTTTCAATTGCATACACCAAATTATCTGCGAATACATTGTATTAAATACCTTTCGACAAAGCTCAATCATTATTCAATACTCTGTCAACAGCCTTCAACCGTAGTTACTTTGAGCAGGAAGAAACCCATTCAATAGTTCATAACGGACATAACACTTATTTGATATTTAAATGTTGTATTTAGAAATGAATGTAGATGGTCTTGAATGAATGACTGATGGCTGGTACATATTTTTGTATGTTTAACTCAATTTTCCTAATCACTTTTATCAGTTTATTCTGACAATAAAAACGGGAACTGTATCTTGCGCATACACAGCCAGTCGCTCATCCTGTTAGCATCCACAATTTCTTCTCGTTATACATTCCTACCATGCCATGTGAACTAAGCCATAAGAGGCAGATAGAGCGTACGATGAAATGCTTTAAACAGATATTTAACGTCAAAGTGTTTTTGGTATTGCGTATTTGAAAAAGTTGACGTTGCCTGGAAAGCATGCTAAAATATAAAATGTTAGGGGGTAAATCATAATATATAATTCACCGTGGTATCAGGATTATCGTTCAAGGCCCACTTTTGGTCAAATGAGTCGATATAGCAGGAATCAAACAAATTACCGGATTTCTAGAAATTATAATATAAATATAAGTTCGTGAATCTTGAAAATGAATCAAGGAAAAACTATACATATCCCTTATTTTTTAGTTTTTTGTATTGTATTTTTTTTTTTAGTAATTAGCGAATACCGGTTTAGAAATATGTTCAGTTCCGGGTTCAGAACAAGCGTTCCATTATATTTTTTGAGCAAGTTGATTTAAAGAATTAAGTAATTAGATGAATTTGCAGATTTTTCATAAAATTAGATACCGAGTAGGGGTGTGCGAATAATTCGAACTTACGAATTATTCGTTCCGAATCGAATATTAATATTCGATTCGAAACTCGAATCGAATAATTCGAAAATTCGAATTATTCGAAAGTTCCCGAATAATTCGAAAAATTTCGAATAATTCGAAAATTCGAGTTATTCGATTCGAATTTCGAATCGAATAGTAATATTCGATTCGATTCGATTCGAACGATATTCGCACACCCCTAGTTCTGAGGTCTTGCGAAGCTGTTTCGACCATTTTTACGAACGTGCCCGTATGTGTGTGTGTGTGTAAGTATGTGAACCGCTTATAAGTTTTGAACGGCTTAACCGATTTGGACAAACTTGGTGGCGTTCGAAAGGGCTTCATCAAACTTCAAAAAGATTTCTTGCCAATATTAGTATCTAGATTTTTTCTGTTACTGACAGAGATGAACATATATTGAAATTGAGCAACTGTTTGCTTCGGGTAATTGATTTTTAATCGAAAAGTATATTATTCGTAAGTAGAATATTTTGATACACGATGTAATGGAATTTAAATTGGAAACAATAGAAAATCCAGTAATATTTCGATAATTCGCAAATTGTTCGAATTATTCGAAATTTTTCGAATTATTCGAAATTTTTCGAATTATTCGTCGAATTTCGAATAATTCGAAAATTCGAGTTATTCGATTCGAATTTCGAATCGAATAGTAATATTCGATTCGATTCGATTCGAACGATATTCGCACACCCCTAATACCGAGCTAATGACAAGAAAATTTGGTGAGGACAAAAATTTTAAATAGACGCTCTCGTAATCCTTAGAGATATTTTTTATACGGAGTAATTCATTCGTTGCTGAACACAAGTGCAACTGACGCAGCCGTTCTACCTGGTGCCCACAAACCAGACCACTCTCACCCGAGCCTCGCGCCCAGTAACGAATAAATGATCCTGTATGTCGTGAACGCTTTGAGTGTGCTTATACGTACTTACACCGCAGCACATACTCATCAGGAAAGTTTCATTTGCTAAGAATTATCTTTCAATACAGAATTTTATCTCAGTACAGTATATGGATAAAAATCTACATTATATGTTGCATAAGCAAAGGTGAATTCACTTCGTGATTTTCGAACTAGTTATTCTGCACAGTCTAAAATTTCACTCAATCATACAACATGCGTTTAGGATATGCCTACATTACTAACCATTACCAAAGTCCCAACAACGCGTAACGTAAACGCTCTATGGTGTGCGCAGTATAGTCGGTGAAACGCCGCCGCCGAATAATGATCTAATGAATGTTCGAAACGCAAGTCTAAAGTTGATATAGTCGACCTCGAATAGTAATACCTAACTTAAAATAACCTAAAACAATGCACCCTTAACGTATATAGTATAGGAAGTAATTAAAAAATCGTGATATCGAACCAACAAAGCACATATATCATAAACTTTGTAGAGATCGTATCATCACTGTACGTCATTTTGTTCTCCAATTCTTAAAAAAATGTCTTGTTTTATTGATTAATCTTCGTGTTTAATCCAAAAACCTTGTACGTCAAGGCATTGTAGATAATGAATGATAAATTTATAATTCTTTTAAATAATGTATGCCCATGCTGTAAAAAGTCTGCCTAAGGCAATTTGTATATCTCATCTATTGGCAACAAAATTAAGTCTTAATTTATAAATTTTGAAAAAAGCTATATTTGTGAGATCAAGTTAATTGAAATTTAAGAACAACTGAGTCAAATTCGTTTTCTGTTACTTTTTCTGTTAAGGGAGTATTATTGTTTCAATTTCATCCACTATGATTAGCTTCAGTGACGACTTCTGAACCGTTATTTCACAGTTGACTCAACATTTAATGTCTGCACAAGCCTGGAAAATGTTCTATGCTGTTTTAATTACCTCATGTAACAATAAAACGCAAGCCTTCGAGGTTTTAATCTACTAGTAAGAGTTTAACCTAAAAGCTTCTCGTCTCGCGTGTCACATATCTACAGAAATGAAATCTCTGTTCAAGTAGCTTATGAACGCAGATGGCGTTGCACTGTTGCGATCAATCACGTAGTAGTGCAGAGGGGCCCAATTTTTGCAACCAAAATACATGTCATTCAGAATTTGTCTCCCAGCCTCGGGAATATGAACAGCGTGATTGGCAAAAGTGCGAAATTGCAAGGGAGTGGCAGGCGTGGACGCTGCCCTCAGTCTCAACCCCATGTCAGCTAAAAGCCTGTAAAATTTGACCCCGCGGAATCTGGTGCCCAATATATTGATAGTGTGAAGGCGATTGCACTTTTCCAGTATTCGTATCAGGTGGAGCGACCTGAGATAAAGTTTGGCCGTCGACCCTGTGCAATTCAAAATGTACAATTCTTCGAGGTTCTTATTTGTCACCGACAACTGACGCAGAATGTCGTCGCTATCCGCTCTCGCGTTTAGGGTAAACTTCTTCAGCAACGGCATTCGCCTCAGTTCCTGGATGACCCGCAACGTGTTCACCTCGTTTCCTGTCACCTCGAACGTCCTCCACACCGCTGGGCTACCCACCACATGGCTAAACAGCTTGCAAACTTCACGAAGGTTATATAAATCCCGGGGATCGAGGTAGGAGCATATGTCCAACAACACCTCGATCGGCAGTCGGTTGATTCCCTGGCAGTGTTGGGTTGCAGGTCTTGACCCCGAATCGAATAACGTCTCTTTGCTGTTTTTACTCACTTTTAGACGTTTTCTACGAGAATTTTTGTCTGATCGCGCTAGAACGTCCTGCGATTTCTCTCGCATTTCCATCTCTTTGTATCCGTTTTTATCACATCTTTCTGTACAAGAAAGATGACAACATTTGCCGGTATCATTAATCTATTGCGTTTCAGACTCCGTGTAATTTTTATTCTCAATATAATCAACGAATCAATTTTTTTCTCCACTAACCTGATGCTAAGTATACAAATTACGAGAAATTTTGAGGATGACACATGTCAATTCATCGAGTATTACTGTTTTCACGATTTGACGTACGTATATTACTTCAAAGAACAAATGCTACTGTCAACCTCGATTATCTCACTGCTACCTGTTTATTTTTCTTGTTTTCAAGAGCGTATAAAATGATGAAGTTGCGGGTAAACAATTTTTAAAGACTGTCAATAATTTATTGCATTCAAGATTATTGCAAATACGTTGTGTCAGCAATAGTATTCCACTTGGAGATATTTAATGCCATTGATATGAAAAAGGCAGTAAAAATTAGTGAAGAATTGCAGAATTTCTAAACCTAAACAGGCACTCCCTAATCTAAAAATTTATTTTTAGACACGTATCTCAAACGCAAAAAAATGCATAACAACTCCATCCTATATGCGATTCAGAACAAAACCACTCCAATACGTTTTCATTTAACGCAAAAATAATAAAACGGTGTGATTTCTTTAAATTTACTATAGCAAATTCGTAGAAACGACACCATTTCATTATTTCTACGTTAAATAAATATGTATTGGAATGGTTTTGTTGGACAGTGTCAGCAGCCCCACAAATGGTAGAAGAAATTTTTTTTTTCAAATGAAAAACGACAAGGATCAGTCTCTGGATTTTCTTTGAGCATCGAATTAATATTTAATTACTTTGTAGTTACTTTCTTGAATTTGTCACCTCTAGTGTAGATTCGTCCGCTGACAGCGTCAGCAGCCCCACAGATAGTAGAAAAAAAAATATTCGAAAACGACGAGCATCAAATTCGGATAGCTTCGGATGTTCTTGGAGTATCTAATTAGCGTTTAATGACTGTGTAGTTACTTTTTCGAAATTACTCGCCCTCGGTAGATATTTCAATGTGGCGCAGGTTTCTTTTTTCTAAACGCGGTCTCTCGATCTAATGAGATGTAAATATTGTCTCTACTTAATCTAATCTGACCATAAATAACTCACACGTCTGATTAGATCTATTGAGACGTAATCACAGCTATTGTGCTAATCATATCAGATTTATAAATTATACATCTTTAGATTAGATTAGTTCGTTGACGAAATAATTTAAAGACGGTTACCGATGAGTAAATTCTCTTGACCAGTAGGTACTCGGCGGGTAAGTGGTCCTGCACGGGCCTGGGGCCATAAGATGCCGTATCAGCGATCCGGTAGCTTCTTTATCGGTGAAAACGTTCAACACGCAATCCCAGTAAACACACAAGCCCCCATGTAGGTAACCGTCCTTAACAGTTTTCAGTCAACGATTGAATGAAGACTATATTTGGATATAATTAAACCTGACTAAAGCAAATAGTATCTATTGATCTTTTTCCGGAGATGATGTTTCTGAACAGGCACTGTTCGTGACAATGACGCCACTAATTTTAAACTTATATTGATATTTAAAAATGTGAATTCGGTAATTCACGAAGAAGATTGAAAAAAGTGAAATTCAAGCACAGGTCAAAGACGAAATATTTCGAATAAATGTAAGGAATCACTGTGGATTTTTATTTTTCACGTAATTGTCCAATTTCGTCAACTATAATTGAAATATTTTGTACGAATAATCCAATATCAGATAACGTTGGAGAAAGAATCTCCGAACGCTTATAATTTGCCTCAAGGTCATCAGAAGTCGCAAGCCCTGTATCCATTCGCTAATCATAACCAACTTATGGTTAACAATATGTCTAATACTCGTAAATATATTCAGAATGAGCTCATCGTTCAATCTCTAAAACAAAATTGTGTCAAACTACCAAAAATTTTACGTCTAGTACAACCATTGGACAGTGGAATATACAAAACGTGTGTATTCGATATTTTGTAGGATGGTTGAATTTCAATATGCGCAATGTTCTGAACGTTCATTCGGAAAAAAATGTAAATAAACGTCTTCTATCGAGCTAGCTGCTTCGTTAGAAAAATTTGACTGTATGCGACAGTTTCCTTAAAAATTAATAAGAATTGACAAATATATAATGTGTAATGTGTAATTTGGTTTAAAAAATATTTATCAAAACAAAAAATTGAGTGGTGTACCTAATCTCCCAGAATTTTTTTTCCAATCAGAAACTTCAGCTGCATAAATTCCATCCAATGATTATGGACTCAAAGCAATATAATGTACAGCTATAATTAAGCCCGGGTATTACATCGAAACCTTATGGGGCACGATTTAGTGAATTGCGACGATATAACGTTACCTTTTAAGTAACAATTAAAAAAGTCATGATACCGTACTGTCACAACGATATCTAGTATTATCAACCCGTTTCGAGGTACGGATATTATTTTTTCTATACAGGTACCTTGTTATTCTTGGTGCAATGCAATTACAGTTGCACAACTATGCGAAAGTCTGCATACCTATAAATGTATATCTTACATAATGTCAGTCAGAGACGCATAAGTAATCCTTACGCATTACAGATAAGCACCAACAAACACGTAACCGTGTATGCATATGGTTCTTACTTACTGCTTATACCTACTTAGATAAGCGCTATATTAGGCGATACATTCCAAAGATGGGAACAAGTTCACTCATAAGATAAATGGCTTGTATGAGAGATTTCTGCAAACGTCAAATGGGCTATTTATCCTCGTCCAATAATATACATATACAACGAATTTCAGTTTTTTAAGTTCTTAGAATGGTGAAGGTTTCATTCTTTGGACGTACTTTGCAAAGGAAAATGTGAAATGTCGCAATATTCGTACACCATACGTGCACGTTGAGTGCGTTCTAACATGTATAATACAGTTATACTCATGTAACAAGTGGATAAATCTTCCGCAACGTGTATAATAAACCAAGAGTCTTAGTAAATTAACCTTATAATTTCTATAAATCGTATAATTTTATAGGTATCATTGAACGGTTTTCGCAAACGTATTCAGAAGCGTCTGTAGAATAATAAAATAAATTTAAAAAAAAGATCTTCAAATTTCTAGACAATACCCTCTTAAGACGTTCAAAATCGCACGCCCACTTTTTTCGTGTACATCTAACAAATTTTGGTTTATGAAGTAAAATTCTGTTGTTCAATCAAAAATTATTTTCAACAGAATAATTTTAATTCTGAAGGAATTGAGTTTGTGTTATAGCAACAAAATTTTCCTGCTGAAACAACAATATCTTAGTTGTTTCAACAAAACATTTTTCCAAGAGCAATTGATGTTCCTTCTATTCGAATAATCATTGATACTGTCCAGTAACATCACATGGAACCAAACCTATCATATCACGGTGACATAAGTATTCCTGCCACTGTGCGATTATTACCTTCAATAGTTTGGTACTTTTGAATTAGCATAATCGGTGGTGAAAGACATAATTTTCCACTAATGAAATCAAATTTCTTCATTCAAGCCAAATTCTCGATGCAGAAGATGCTAGCGCTCAATCCTGTGAAACAGTTATTTGTTTGGTTTGATCCATTTTTTTTTTTTCAATACAGTTTTGCGGTAACCGTGGTGACCCAATTACTTTTCGGATTCCGCGTTGGTTACCCTAACAATAAGATAAACAAAGCACTATAACCAAAAGGATTCACAAAAATGAAATCGATAGATTCCAAAATAATGGAATGTGATTACAAAACCAAGTGTTCAAAAACGCGAAAGGTCAAAACAATTCTTTACTTCACTCCTATTCCATATAGCACCCTAAGCTATGCTACCTAATATACATTATACCTACCCTACTCCGTTCACAGTGCGCCGCGCATGGATATATCTGTATCACGCTGAAAAATGGTAGTTTTTTGATGCCCTGGAGTTTACAACCCTGATAACTTACAAACAGTATATGGGACATTCTACGAAGTATCGATCAGGATCTAAAATTGATATTTCCGAATTAATCCAATTTTTTTGCTGCAAAAGTACTGGTCGAAAAACAAATCTCTGTTTTATTCAAATTTCTTCAATAATTCATGTCTGAGATATTGCTATTTCGAGACTGCCCATTCTCTAAAATCTCAAAAGATTCAGACAATTCTAGGAAAATATGACCAAATTTTTGAGCTCTATTCAAAAGTTGAGATTTTATCAATGCAAAAATCAAGTTACGAAAATAACGAAAATGTCAAAAGGTTACTTCTGGAATGCATTGTTCTTACGCAAATGAACCAAGAAAGTTTCTTACAACATAGATGAAAAAAAATATTCACAGAGTACGACTCGAAAAAAAAGTAAGTAACTATATGTATATATGTATACCGAGGTCTTCGCCACGTAGTGCGCCGAACGTCATTCCGCCATTTTTTCGTATATTTAATACATCACTTCCAAAGCAGATACATATGGCTATACATCTGTGAATGTAATAAGTCTGCTCTGATTACAGAAAATGCGTGATGTCAAAATAGCAATAAACAGAACGTTTTTTCGGTTCAATCTTCTGCTTCATGAAACCATAGTTTCATAACAAAGTAGTACCGACCGTCGAGCAAGGAAAACGCCGTATGATTTTTTCAAGCGGTGTCGCATCGAGATTTTGTATTTGCCATTTAATTAACACGCAAGAAAACCAATTCTGACGTTTGGATGGAGATAATAATTTCTCTACGTAACGATAGATAGAAGTTTATATCGTAGCGTTTCACAACTTAATTCGTTATGCTTTGATCAGCACGTCGTAGAACATTTTAAGCCGTACCGATTTTGCAAAAAGGCGAAGGAACTACGTGTTACGCAATGTTAAATATCTTAAAGATCGTACAGCTTAGAATGTTCGACGACGCACTGATTACGCTACCATGTACTGTTCCGTCCATTGCATAGAGAAATTGTAATCTTTATCCAACTGTCAGAATTGGATTTCTTACGTATTATTCAAATGGCGAGCACAAAATCTCGATGCGGCACCGCTGAAAAAAACACTCAGTGTTTTCCTTGCACGAGGTTCGATATTATTTTATGAATTATGATTTCATGAAATGAGAGGTAGAAAAAAATTTTTTGTTTTAATTTTATATTTGTAATACCTATGATGCCGAATTTTCTTGTAGATTGGAGAACGCGAGTCCTTGAAAATTGTATAAAACATACGACAAACTGAAACGTGTCCTTTTGGATGAAAAAAATGAATATCGTTTGTTTGATTGAAATGTGCATTTAGGAAAATGAATATGAATTCGATTCTGTTCAGAAATTCAAAAAAAAAAACGGTACTGGAGATAAATTTATCTTACATGTGTACCCTTCTCTTGCAGGTAGGAAATGAGTAGGTTAAAGTTTTAAAACAAGTGTATACTTTCAAATAGTACTAAGATTCAATTGTCAGGAATACCGACACAAGGGCCGAAAACAGTGGCTGAGTTCATGGACAATTCCTAATGCCATGTATACGATTTTGATGTTTCGTACAGTGAAATTACCCCCCTCCGTCACAACGCAACGATCAGATATATCTGCTATCAAACTTGACGACCGCGTAACTGTGTATTAGTTTGTCAATAACTTTTTTTTTTTTTTAACAAAACGTGTTAATTTAGTATACGAAGTACAGTATACCATGTTAAAAACGAGTATGAGAAAGCGCAGTGCATCGATAGACAGAGTAAAAGTATAAATCATAGCCTCACCTTCGGCTATAAGCATAGAACTACGTACTGCCAAAGTTTCATGAACAAGTCACAGTCACAATTTGTCATAAGGAGGGACTCCGCAATCAGTAACCGCATTTATACGTTGGCGCGGGCGAATTGTATAAGTGCATAAAAAATAAGTCGATAAAAAACTACAAATATTTATGTACATGAAGTAGAAATTAGAAGAAATAAAATCACGGGATGAAAAATCGAGAAAACTGGAAATAACGGATATTCCGAACTTACCGGCCAACCGCACGACTTTACATTTTACGAACTCTAAAGTAAATACGAAAAATAGTTCCTTCCCATACTCCTACCGGCCCTCTGTGTTATAACATGCACATCCCAGCTGTGGGTTATGGATATGAAATGAAAGACAGTCAAAATTCGTGCGGTTGTCACACGGTGGCAGACGACGTCGTTGGATGTGAATAATATTCTAGGTACGTACGATCGGTCGTTCGTGCGAAGAGCGAGCAAAATTGAAAATATTGTCAGTTGGATGAATAATATACGTAATCCTACCTTCCGTGGATGTTTTCTACCCTCTTTTGCCACTCAGGAAATTATCGCCAAGTACATATTTTCTCACAGTTTCGATTAAAAATTACCACCAATCACTACTCGCTCGATGGTGAGGGAAAAAACTGCGAATCCTCGGCCATACCAATTCCCAACACGACCAGCTCATAAACGACCGCCACTACCTCTGACAGTCAAACAACGAACTATTCTCAACAGCCGGCACCGTTACTAGACGTGTATACGGCTCTGTATCTGTACAATCATGCGCATAAGTTAACACCTATCGGCATCTGCAGTTTATTTTAAATTCGATCCCATTTAATTTTGAACCGCATATTATTGACGATGATATGATGCTCGGAATTATTCTCGACGGACAATTATCTTCGACATTAAATTGAAAAGAAAGGGAAAGAGTGCGATGCAGTCAAGACAATCACATTTATGAAAATTATCTTCACCGCATTAAAATCAGTTTTAAACGAAATCTCTCAGTTTTTTATCACGTATAGACGGCCGCTGTTACCCTTGAGGTAATTTTTACCTTTATATTCCAGTTGAAAAATAGATAAAACATTCAACTAGAAGGTACGATAAATAATATGTCCATCGATTTCAAGTCGAGTAATTTTTTATTCGAACTATACGCGATTACGTATCAGCACGGTACGCGTATGACCCTATAATACCATACATACTGAATATACCTACTGAATATTAATTAACGAATGAATATTAAGAATGCTTGTTTGCAACTGTTATCAAGAACGGAAAATTTTAGATACTCTTTAATTGTTGAGCTTTGAATTGAACAACTCTTAACAAGAGTCCGGGTCAAATTACAATTATTAGAATATAACGGAGCCGTAAATATTTAAAATCAAATTGACGCTTCTAAAAGTCTCAATGATTTAGTTTCAATGTAAAAAATATTATATTGCGTTTTTCATCTGCGGATACTGTACCATAGAAACAAATTAATATTTCGTCGAAATATGCAATTTTCGTGAATAGCACATTAATGGCACGTTAACGGTGAATGTTATTTTTATGAAATACCATTATAATTACACTAGTTTTTCGAACTAGAGGTTATATAGCCTACTTACCCTCACTAATCTCATATGCTCATACATGCAATTTTTATACGTACAATATTTGCATAGATACTGCTCGCACCGCGCATATATGTTTGCGCGTGCGCGCGTGTGTGTGTGTGTGTACCAATGCATAAACAACAAACTGGCAAGAACATTATTTATTGATTATTAATTATACTTTGTTTCAGGGATATGGGCATGTGCATAAAATATAAATTGTATGGACAACGCTTATTATTAATATACTATCAATGCTTCTCTTCAGTTTTTTGCGTATCATTTGAAAATATGAATTTCACTTCATTTTACAACTGTTGGTAAACATTAATGCCGAAATATCTTCAATTGGTGGGTGTAAACGATGCTGACAAAATTGTGTACAATACATATAATATTACTAGATTATTAACCGTATGATTTTATGCTCTTAATATATTTGGATGTGACATTATTTTTAATTTAACAATGCATTAATTTATTCTTTGGTATTGAAAAATGTAGTTTTATTTATTTTTCGTTTTGTATATCTGAATGAGATATCTTTTAATACATTCTTCCATCTATAACCAATAGAGTGTTTCAAAAAAACAGACTATTTTTTTTTTTTTTCGAAGAACATTGAAAAATCTTCCGAGTGTCCCTCAAAAATGATCTCGGTAAAATATGAGCTCTTAATATTGATATTTAGAGGTGGCGATTCTCAATTTTCTATTTCCCATTTAAATAACATGGGAAAAAATTTTTTTAAAATTTAGAATTTTATTGCTCGAAAACGAATCAGTGTGAAGATATAAACAAAACATATTCTTGTAGGAAATTTTATGCTCTACAAAAAAGATCTAAATAAAGATTTGCGTAAGGTAAGTCGTTTCGGAGTTATCAGGCCTCAAACATCGAACCGTTTGAAATAATGATGTTATTAATTTATAAATGCTACAAAACTGTACAATACCATTTGTAACTAACTAACTGTTACAATAGTATTTAAGTGATATGAGTCAGTTTTGTAGCATTTATAAATTAATAACCTCATTATTTCAAACGGTTCGATGTTTGAGGCCTGATAACTCCGAAACGACTTACCTTGCGCAAATCTTTATTCAGATGTTTTTTGTACAGCGTAAAATTTCCTACAAGAATATGTTTTTTTTATATCTTCGCACTGATTCGTTTTCGAGCAATAAAATTCTAAATTTTTAAAAAAAATTTTCCCATGTTATTCAAATGGGAAATAGAAAATTGAGAATCGCCACCTCTAATTATCAATATTAAGAGCTCATATTTTACCGAGGTCATTTTTGAGGGACACTCGGAAGATTTTTCAATGTTCTTCGACAAAAAAAATAGTCGGTTTTTTGAAACACTCTAATATACAACGTATTTCACTAAAATATTCCGAGTATTATTCAACTAAAGATGTGACGACTTTTTCCACCATTTTACACGTGGCAGTGAAAATTGAATTGCTAAACAGCTATTCAAACATCACACAGTAATCTCAAGAAGACGCAGGTAAATAAGGTTAAGAAACATAATTTCTGTGCTTATTTAACTATTGGATTTTCTATACAAAAGATCAAAACAACTCGAAAATAATTTCAAAATCACGCACACTTTAATATAGATGTTTTTAATCTGCCTCCTCAATGATCACCTATATCATTTATATACTACAAGAGCGGGCACTTTGATCCTTCACAGCCTTACTCATTACCAAACCAAATACTTAAACAGCAATAGGTCAAGTAAACTATAATATGAGAATGAGTTGAGAATATTTCAGTTTATATTTACGCTTAATTAGCTTTCTTGGTATATTTGCTCTCTAACTCCTGAAGTTTCGTGTCCAATTCCGCTGTCGAGAATGTCTGCACAGATAAATAATTGGGTAATTGTTATATCGACCTAATTAATATTGTAAAGTCATCAAAGAGTGAAAAAAGCATCAATACTAGGCTCTTTGTGAGGATTTTCAAAAATTCTGACAAATATTTTTAACTAGTAGTGATTACGGGATTTAAGTTTCTGACTATACGAGTTCATACATCTGCATACATTATATTATGTACATACAACACAAAAAAAGGAACATTACCATCTATATTCATGAGCACATTATTTTGTAATTTGCACCAGTGGATACCTCTGTAGCTATACAACAGAGGAACGCAACTCAAAACTCGCAGTTTTGGAAAAAAAATTGTTAATATACAAAATATTCAGTAGATGTCGTTGATTAATGTTTCAAATTGATTTTCACATAAGTTGCAGAAAACTATAAATTCTTCATTCTTTCAATCTTAACAAAGACTCGGGCTTTGAAAATATGCTTCCTGATTTGACCTACCCTTTTTCTCACAGGTTGGTAACTGCTTTTGAAACTTCTATCCTCCTGCCCTTGCTGAAATGAGACGGCAATTTCATAAGATTTTCAATCACTCAAATATTTTGTTACAAAGGTAGACTTTCATTTTGTATATTTACAAAAGGGGATCTCATTCCTCAAAGATAAATGCATGCAATTATTTAATGAATTACTGGATTTCTTCGCTAACCACTATTATTGTGAAAACAGTTAATCTCACGATTTTAACCACAGAGCAATATATTTCTAAAATATACATTTCACCCCATATTTTTCTGCATTTACTGCACTTGCTTTATGTAATAGAAGAATGTATTATTTTAAGGTAACTCAAGTTATAATATATTGCAAAGAAGCCTCGAAGGAACTTTCAACACCTACAAGGCTGTTTTAACATTGAAACACTAAATAAGTCTTTTCTAAAATTTCCAAAGTTTTAACAGAACTCAGTTCTTTAACCTCTAGACAGCCGGCAACACCACTACAGTGGTGTTGCCATGATTCGCACATATCCGGGGAACATTGGGGGATGATTATACGGAAGTATCCCACCAAAGTAGGCATGTATCAACGAAAAAAAATGCCAGCCGCCAGCAGGTTAATGCAAATATGATGATAAATGAATACAAAAAATCGGTTATGTATTTTCAATTCTCAGATTGGATTCAGCTTACCCAAAATTGTCTGTACTCTGGTGACAAACTTTCTAAATATAATATTCTATCCTCGATCCTTTTCAGTCTTTGATAGACATCCTTTGGAACAGGTCCTTTAACACCAATGTGATTCTCACTTGTCACCAATCTTTCCTTCAGTGCAGGGAGATAAGTAGCAGGAGAACTTTGGTTTGAGTGATTTCTTGTAGTTTTTTGCAGGGTTGATAGGTCAGCCACCTGTGGTCCCCAAGGATTGAGCACCCTGTGTACTAACAGACGAATGGGACATATTTTTAATTAAAGTATGCACATCAATTAGAAATAAAGATTCGAGCACACTCTTAAAATTGTAGTGTGCATTAATCATATTATATTCTATGCTCTCATGAAACAGCATGTATTTTTAAGATAATACATAGAGCTAGGGAATTAATGTTGGTTGGCATAATCATATGAATGTACATTTTTGCTAATAAAAGCATTTTTGCTAATAAAAGGTTTCCTAAAACGTGCACGAGTATCGCCAAAGTAACCTCACTTCCACACGTCATACTTACAGTTATGCAACATAGGTTTTGCAAACTCATGCGACATAATGACTATTCTGGACATTTGAATATACTGAAGTACGAACAATATTTCATAACAGTAGAAATTGTAAATCATGTTTTTTTTTACCTTTAACATGGCTTTTGGAATCTTTGCGTCGAATTAAGATTGCATCAACTCGAGCGCAGGAATTTGCCCTGTCTTCGTCAACTTTTACCCTGTAATATATAATAATTGATGTAATTAAAATGTCAAAGAAAAAAGTAGCACTTTTGAAGGTAACACCAATAAAAACCTGCTTCTAACCGATGGGCTAATAATTATGGCTGCTGAACTAGTTTGCAGATATGCTTAATTTTGATAACATTTCTTTTCAAACTTTTCAACGATACAAAACGTTTTTAAGTAATTTCCTAGGCATAGTATTTTTTCAAGCTTTTACTCTACAATTTTCATTTCAACCACATTAAAGATTACTGGAAAATGTGTGAAACATTTTGGAGAAACTTAAAAGAGGTAATTTTGTGAGCCTACTCCCTCAAGTGAAAAAAAATTTATAACATCTCTATGGGTCTCTATCGTAATTTCGCTTCGTAAATATTAACATCATTGAATATTCTTTCCAAAAAATTAAAACTCATCAAGAATGACTAATTGTTTTTTTATAGACCGAAGAAAACTTCTTAAAATATTTTCAACACTTTCATGTTATTTCGAAATTTTTAATTGCATATTATATTTATTTTTGTCGTTTCTTTCATGTATGGGCTTACATTTTTTAAGTAAAAATTTTGGTCTGTGTAGCGTACACTGAGATATACATAGATGATGCACACTCTAGTACTACGGTTTTCGAAAAATAGGTTGATCAAATTTATTACGTATTCGATTACGATTTTTGTATTGAATTTTTAGCGCTCCCTGTCGTCAGAAAAAAGATATGAGCTAATGTATTTTTTGTCTAAAAAAATCTAATCTTTCCAAATATGAAATCCATTTTGAGGTAGATCCTCAGGAAATGTACATAAAGGGGGTGTTTTTACTTTTTGATTCATGCATATGCAAAAGACCCAAAAAATAAATTGTTTTTATTTTCTTGTTTGAAAAAATAGTCATTTTTAAGCATATTCTGAAATTTTCAGATTGGCGTTACGTCTGGCCTTTTCCTTCGACTACACATCTACACTAATCACTATTCCAATAAATCATTTACACATTCAATTATAAACCTTTCTTAACTCATTCCTGACTTCTTCCGGCATTCTCCGAGTCGAGAGCAGGACGAAATTGGACCTAAAGGTATTCAAAATAACATCGTGGGTGAGAATATAGGTAGTTCGATAACCACTCGGCAATGCTATCCCTCTATCCCGTAACAGCTCGGTGAAAACGGGATTATGATTAGTATGATTTTTCCAAAGATCTCGAATTTTCGAATTTTTATTCAAAACAAAAAAATAACAAAATTATTCAGTAAATTGTTCGTTTCTGTTATGTCAGAAAATGGTCATTGAGGAATGCCCTAAAGTTTTCTAAGTGGAATGAAAATTTTCCAGTGACAGAATATATTCAAAAGATTCCAGATCTGGAGTTTTTACACCAATTCATCATTAATAGTGACCCCATTTTTGACCCACCAAAAAAACGTTAGGATCTACTTCGAAATGTCTACTTTTTTGCACACGAAATTAAAACAATTAATTTACTGGTTCTTTTTTTTCTATATCATCAATTTATCCATATACATATTCATATCACTCTGAAATGTTCAGAATATACTCCAAAATGTCGATTTGTACGCGTAACAGAATTAAACAATTCATAATAGAATTTTTTTTAGAGAAATATTCTGAAAATTCGAATTTACCGGAACAACTATACGAATTTAATCATGGTCCTATTTTTGGCCCACTCTAAAAATTTCAGGAGATACTTAAAAATATCCACTTGTTGAATCAACAACATGAAAATTTACTTTTTGGGCCCTTGCATTTACATCACTCAAAAAATCGAAAAAACGTATTATTTAGTACTTCTTGAGGACCCACCTCAAAATTGACTTAATAGTACAGACGCCACTTTTTTTTACAGAAAATTCATTAGGTATTATCTTTTTCCAATGGCAAGGAGTGCTAAAACTTAGTTCCAAACAGTGATAAAATTGATTGACAATAAGAAAAATATAATTTCGTAGAAGAATATTGAATTTTTAATGTATGTACATGGCAACATGTCTATAATTCATAGAAAGATTGAATACTGCTAATTAGCTCCAAAACTAATGTATCTAATTTTTTAATGAATCAAAACTTCTCCCATTGGTGTATGTTTTAAATTCGAAGACAATGAAATATAATCGTGCATTACTGAACAATTTCTTGGCTGTATCTTTGTTTCTAAGAATTTCTGAGCTCCCTATATTTACTACGTACCAAAGAATTACGGTATAACATATAACCGTAAGCGAATATTTTACAAAATAAACGAATGAGGGAAACCAAATGGGGTTAAGGATTAAGAAGTAAAGTATCACATAAAATAGTGTTCTTCAAAACCATCTATCCTAGAATAATGACTTACATGCACGCTTAATGTGATATTCCATTTCCGGCAACCCATTTTTTTGATCCATAGTTACAGAATTTAGTACCCATCTAGGATTCAGTTTTCACTCATCATCAAAGAACCCTCAGTTACATAACTTTCAATATTTAGCGGATTAAAAGATATAGAATGTTCAAGTTTTGCAAAGCAATTTTTTTCTTACAATCTTTAAACCAATATATCTTTGGGTTCAAATCACCCGAAAATAAAAAACCGAGCAGTGCTTTTGAATCACATGATTATCATCTCTTCAATGATATCGGTATAAATAATCTTCAAATATTACCTAACTTCGAAATTCCCGAAAATACTTCGTTTTTATCAATTTGCACTAGAAGAATGTGTTACTGAATGTTCCTTTACATATAACGATGACTCTGCAATTTTCGGAGATCTGTTGTTATTTTTTCCGATTATTAGTGTCATCATTCGTAAATAAATAATTTTTTGATTACTCATTAGCCGTGCATGGCGTCCCCCTACTAAATTATGAAAATCTCGTGAACCCTTGATCAAAAGAATCATGTATGATAAACTGCATCCCACTTAAATCAACTACTGTTCTGTCACAACTATATTTTTGATATTCTACAAACTTTTCCACATGCAAACATTTTTTCTCAATGTCATTACTATTAGATGTAAATTACATTTTTCTTCTACCCAACCTAATGTACTATCAGGATTGTTGATGATAATAAATTCTTCGTTCCCTTGTACAAACTGTCACGCTTTGATAGCCAAGTTCAAAAGAAAGTAATAATCAAATGGCCCGTTCAATCGGCGTGCAAATAAAATGTCGACAATGCTTCGAGATTTTGAGATTTCGATGTTTCGACTTCGATCGAACATGGCTCTTTTAAGATGCGCTTATTTTAAAAAAAACCCAGAATTCTAAATTTTTTCACTCTTCTTATTATCATTCTTTTCTCGCAACTTTCAAATCAGAAAGTTACTCAAATTTTAGTAGAGTTATCAAGATCAACTCGCATCACCAATTGAAGTCATTTTACCTTCAACTTCTCCAAACAGTACTAAACTTATATAAACTTATGTAAATTGCAAAGTATTTTATAAGAAGTAATTACTTCAACGAAAACCTAGATCGTTGAATTTTGATTGTTATCTCTTCGAGGAAACTAGAGCAACGTGGCTTAGGTCGGAAATTTGATTGAAATGTAGTTTTGTTCCACCATGTTAAAGGAGCCCGAATATACGCCTAGAAACAAATTTGAATTTTTTCAAGTATTGAAAATGATTTTGGCAGCTTTGAAAATGATATTTTCAAGTTATCTGTAAGTAACAAGAATAGTAAAATGTCATTCGAATAACCATAACCATGTTTTTGTTCCACTTTGCTCCAGTCTTTCTTACTCTTTACATTGAAGAGCTCTTGAAGTAATTTTTTCAGTATAAGTTAAGTACTGTTTACAGACGTCGAAATTAAAATAAATATCAAATCCAAGAATGAATTAGTACGGAAATCTTATAATTCTAGTAGAGTGGACACTACTTTCATCGCCGATCTGAAAGATGTCAGAAAGAAGTGAATAAAAATGATTCAACAAAAAAATACGACTAAACTGAAAATTCTGTTTTTTTTTTTTTTTTTAAATAATTTAAGACACGGAAAACATATTTTCGATTAAAATGCACTACTTATTTTTTATTTTCGAGCGATTAGAACGCGAGACATGTTGGCTTCAAGATTGTCAACAAAAAGTTTCTGCAAATTTTGGAATTCAAATATCTTATGGACTACTCAATATTAAAGACTATAACTAGGGGTTCGTTCTCCAATGATGACTGAGGACCTAATCCCAGATAAGTGCCAAATTCTATGACTATGCTCCAAAAAGAGGTCTGCTAGAAATAAAATACCTCTTATATATCAACGAACCTGTGACTGCAGAACTCTTGTACATTGACAATATTGTTTTGCTCTCGTTTTCTTGCAATGAATGCATTTATTCTACGATTCAGCTCATCAGTACTAACACGGATTTGTACAAGATTTGAATTAACTGGTACATCAAATGATTCTCTCTTCTCTGTCATTCTGTCTTCATTTTCATCTTGATTCGTACCACTCGGGAAGATTTTGTGATTGTTTTGTAACAGCAAATCATTAGCACTCGCAACGTTTGCATATGCTAATAAAGTTTCATCTCGACCTGTCAACAGAAGTCTCTCGTTTAAAACAAAACTCAACGCAGTTTTATGAATGGTAAACAGACCTGTACGAACGAAAAAAAAAAAATTATGCAGTCTCTTTTCATACATATAATGATAAAAACGAATTTTATTAATGTTAAAATATACAGATCACAATGAATCAATATTGAAAAATAAAACGCAAACAGTCCTCGCAAAGTTTCAACTTTATGCAAATAATATTTGTTGAAAGTTCAGGAATAAAACAATTTCCAGTAATTATGTATACCAAGGTAATCTCATAATGCGAATTGTCATATTCAAGCGAAGACGAACTGACAATGGTCATGGGAGCCACATCGAGTAGCTTGAAAGGATCCATTTCATGAAATTTTCTCGATATATGCAAAGAATTATGACCACTCTAATTTATATACTTAACATCATGTTGAAGTTAGTAACATTACCCTAGCAATTATTTCCTCAGTAAAACGTAATAAATAGGAATATATTCATATTTTGCAATCCTAGTTCCTTCATAATCAGTGTAAAAATAAAAAAAGTGATTGCTTCTCAACATTTCGTTACGATAACGTTACTAACTTCAACCTCGCTACTTGACACTTAAAAACTGTCACATTCTCAGCATTCATCGACTTTGGCATAAATGTAGTGGTATCTTGTCACGATAATAGTACAGTATGTAAAAAATTATTTACTGGTGGACCAAGAGCATTCTTTGTTTTCTTTCCATTGTGACTTGTGGTTATCATAGATTTCCTTCTTCCAAATAGGTACAGTACTTTTCAGCATGTCAATAGCAAACTGCGTAGCTTGAAGACTCTCTTGTCTGTGAGACGAAGAAATAGCTATGACAACGCTGGCCTCAGTCACAGATACGACCCCTAGGCGGTGGTAAATTGCTATGCGTTCAACATCCCATTGAGAGCGAATCTTTGAGCATACATTCTCCAATTCTTTCAACGCCATTGGCTGGTATGCCTCGTACTCCAACTTAACGACCTGCCACAGAAAAAAATGTATCTTGCAACAGTCTTACTATTCTGATAAAAGACATTACGAAAATTCTAATAAAACTGCGCAACTCATTGATGAATTTCTAGTTTTTCAGACTTGCAACAACCATGAATTGTGGGTAACTTGCAGACTACGAGAGAACATTTCATAAGTGAACTAATGTGGCAGTATTATTGCTAAAATCTGGCAACCGATTTTCATGAGTAAAAAAGTTGTTTGAAATCTTCAATTTTCTAATCAACTGACATTTCAAAATTTACTGGAATAATGATTTCCTTTTCCATTCGATTACAGAAGTTTGAGGTAGGTGGTAAAAAACTGTATTCTTCCAAAAGTCACATATGTTTTTTAAATTTTCCCACAACTATAATAGCGGAATAACTAAGCACTGGGTAGAAAAAATTAGTTGTAACAGTGAAGACGTTATTCAAAAAATGCCATCGATACAGCATCATTTCCAGATTTTCTATCAAATTCTGTGACGTTTTACGGTAATACTTTCTGCGAAATTTTATATGAATCGGGGTTGCTTCACACACCATTTCAATTCTCTAAAACCGCGGGGCTGTGCGCCCAACTTTGATCAGCTTAAGGAGTCAGTACTCCTTTCCAAGAAATTGTAGCATCATGAACAGTGGCGTCATTGCCAGCATGGATGGTATAGACCAGACCTCGATATTTTTATGGCATGGAAATTCCTGCCCTGGATTTTGGAACATAGAAATTTTTTTCAAACACATTTTACGCGCATTTTAAAAAAAAATTTTAGTTAAAAAATAAATTAGAGTAACCAAAGTTAAAATTCTTCAGATCTGTCTTGAATTAAACGACTCGATTTATATGAATTTGTACTGTATTTGTTTGAAAAACGCAACTTGATTACTTTTCCATACACTTGGCTTTCATGCTACATAAATTGATACAATATCTGATATATACCTGTTAACTTGTATCTAACTTCAAATGAATAAAGAGATTTGAATACTGAATAGTAATTTTTTTATGAGAGAAATAATTTTGCTTCTGATTTCCTAATGTTCCAGGTTCCAAATTTATATAATGTCATTGACACATTTCATTTCGAAGTCCTTCTATTTCCAGACTCCTCAACTTTAAGATTGAAGAATTCTGATCTACTCCTATGTATACTATTAGGATCAAACCTTTATTTCATTGTATAAAATTGTCTCATTTTTAGACATACGCATGCCCCCCCGCCAAAGGCCAAATATCGGTAAAAAAACGTAGTGGCATCGCTGGTCGTGAAATATTAACTGAAGTCTGCAAAACCGATATGTAAATCCAGACACAATTAATACGAGATAGTGTAAAATCACTTGTAGCGTATTTTCCAGAAATTATATTAATAGGGATACTAATAATAATATAGATACTTGTCTGCTTTATCAACATTATAACAAAATTAATTGGATTTCACAGTTCGATTGTCAGAAAAATTATGACCAAATAAATGGAATGATTGATATTCCTTTTTACATATGCAGTGACAACTTCTAAATTTCTTAGAGTACAAGTAATTGTGTACCTTCTTTCCTTCAAAATTGTCCCGAGTTGTACCAATGAAAGTGGATATTGCTCCACAATTTGCTGCAACCACCAGATTAATTATGTCTCCTATATTCAACTGTTCCGTCTGCAGCTTAATGACATCTTTTGAGTCATTCATCTTAACCTGCAACAAAGACTGTGATTGTGAATATATTCCCAAAAATGACTATTGGAATTTACAGCATAACAAAGGAACCAAAAGTATTAAAAACAGAGAACAATCACGATTATAAGTACAATTCTAAAGTCAAGGCCGAAATTCTTACTGAATAATTTGAAAACAAATCGAATTGAGATCTAAAATTCTTGATAATGATTAAAGAATCAAAGTAGATCCTGCATGTCAAATTTTCGTGAATGCAACTCATTGTAGATTCAAGAGTAAACTGAAGGTGATATTTAAATCGTTTACGTTAATATCATAAGTAATTCAAATAATCGTAAAGCTGAACTTTGTAACATTAACGTAATGATGAATTTTTTCCGTCTGATCATTATTTAGCAACTTTATAGTTGTCCATAATACAGTAGTTGACTCAAATAAAAGCAGAGCATAAATATGAAATTTTGCAAACGTAACTCTTTCAGTCATACTAAAGTTCCAAAATCATGATTTAAAAAAAATTTTCCTTCATCTTAGCTTTGCAAACTTTGAGCTCATAAATTTTCTAAGAATACTTTGCTAAAAGGCTGGATCATTATTAAGAAATTTGAAATATCATAAATAATGAAAAACCCTGAAAAAAAACGCCTTTTTTGTAATCAAGAACTATTATTTGAAAATAGCGCAAACAATATCTCAAGAACCAATGACAAGATTCAGTTCCAATAAGTTTCCTTTTACTAGGCTTGAGGCTGAACTTAATAACATTATTACAATGATTAACGTTTTAAAAAATTGCTATTTCACAGCTGCAGGAATCTCTGAAATTTAGTAAATCATAATGAGGCAAACTGTATTCTTTTTCATATTTTGAAAACTTAACTACTTCAAACTCACTATAACCTTGCAAGATAACAATTTTTCCCCGCAATGTTTGGTTACATAAAGGTTACTAACTTCGGCATTATTACTACGCTTTGCTCCTCCATAAGAATGGTCTAGACTTTAGCTAGACTTTATAAGCTATGAACAAAAGAGCCGAATTCAGATTTTTGGATAAGTAACAGATACTGGGAAATGAGTTTAAATAATCTTTTCTCCGAAAATTGTGTTAATTATGTGCAACATTTTATCAATGAATATTGTGTTTCGTGGAAGACCATCCATATTGTTGAGCCTGTTTCTGGCAGTTTGTGGTGATCCAACATTAAACGGCGTATGGCTAAGCCAATTACAGTTTATTTTCTTCAAACTTGGGTTTTTCAATACTCTTGTGTTTAGAGCTGTCACGGTAACTAAAAATTAAAGGCAAATAAATTCCAGTAGGCTTTGTAATAAGCTGTTGAATGTTGGATGTAATAATACAAACGTTCTTCTAGGTACCCCCATATTCCTTGCCTACGGCGATAAAGCTGGAAATGATTATGGTATTCATGTCATTTTTCATCAGCATTGTACAATACGAGGATAAGATGCTGATACTGGCAACTGCCCAATCCTGAAACATAACTTCGACCCTACAGAGAATGGTACAGCCGCTCGTTGCGGCATAGTATTATTATGAATGTGGCGGAAAAACATATTTCACTACTTGAATGAAATAAGGTTCCGAAAGATGCCCATGATAGAAGATTTGTGCGAAAACAGTCAGGAAGAAAAGTATACCTTTTGTAATTACGTAGTTCTCATTTTTTCGCTGAGCAGTCAAAGTAGTTTGATCATTATTATGATTAAATGTAAATAAATTGAAATAAATGTTAACATGTTTGATAAACTAACCTCCACTGAGCGGGGGAATAACAGCAATTTCGTCCTGATCGGATAGGTTAAGCGTTCCGTTAGCTGCAAGGTATTCTTCGTTGAGAGATAAGATAACAGAATCGCGAATACTTTCGAGACCAAATTTCTCAATAATTGTATCCAACAAAGATTGGTAAGAGATGTTAGCCGGCAGCGTAGCCCGAGACTCTTTCAGGCCGGACAACTCGCGAGCCTTGGCGAAAAAGAGAATTTTTACCAGCGACTCTTGTGATTCCATCATAAACTATGGGCGACAGAGTGGCGACAGCGACTGGCTCTGCTTGGCACTTGCATAGACCTTTATCGCACCACACATGTTTTCAACACATGCATTGTTATTGCTCACTGTTTACTCGATTGGTATTAGCCAATACTATCTCGTTACGTAAGAAATATTTTCCCGGAACAATAGATCGGTGGAAAGTTGGTAACGATGCATAACGAGGTTATGTTTGCGTACGGTACGGTCGAAAAACGCTAATACCGGAAACGTGTCGAAAAGGAGAACTGTGATTAATCAGCCTTTCTTCATCAGTCGTCAAATTGACGTGTAATTCTACTGTTATCTCCTCCATACATACCAATTTATTGCTGTTGCAAAAATTTCTGTTTTTATTGACAAGCTGCTCGACAATTCTTGGACCTTAAAATTGTTGCTAGGCTGACGCCCGTGGTGATGACGTAACACCTGTTAGCTGGCGCCTCACTAGACCAAACCGAATGCACTTTTGATAATCAGGTCAAAGGCGGAATGAGGTCACGGGAAGTATGGTCGCACAAAACGGCCAGGCGTGGGCCCTTATTATTGCACGAAAAATAGATACCTATCTACCTGCCTGAAATCCAGTTAGAATGCGAAAGCAGGAACTGTATTGTTAAAAGTAACGGAACCATATATATATATATATATCTGTATAAAAGATATATGCATATACCTATCTACGCATATTTTATCATGCATTCATCGGCATCCTCACATCTGGTGACATCGCAGTCAAATTAATATCGCCTATGTATTATCTTATCGAAGAACCTCCATTTGGAGAAAAATGAGCGTGCAAGTTGTCTGGTAGAAATATGGGAATTATTTCAAAGCTGAAGCGCTCGTGATTCTTGTATACAAAGCTACGACGAAATCTAAATGGAATATTCAATTGCTTATTTGAACTATACCAGTTCTGTCATGATACTTGGGAAATAATTATGTACGGTATGAAAGTATAGGTGTTGACTTCAAATTGTAAAATACAGAAAGCAAACGGCGCACTGCGTATGTGTCCAGAAAAAAACCTATGATTGAACAACTATCACGGACAAAGCTGAGAGTGGCACTATGGTAGTAACTCGTAAGTAGTGGTATAGTTTAAAGACGCAGTAGCCTTGTGCAAGATGTTGGTGCAATCATATTCTTTCTAGTTCTATTCTATACAATAAAAATAAATAGTTGTACGACATACAATCTGAAAAATATTTCATACGGAATTACGTTCTATTTATTCCATTTCGACTCGATTCTTGTCAATTAACATTACAGCTATAGTAGCTACACTGTACAAAATGATCGATCAAGGGCATATGGTAGCACGGCAATTTCATACGTACCGTCACTGTTTCAACGCTAATACACAACGTCTACGGTGACTAGCTATGGACTAGCTAGGCTAGTATCTCTGTGTATAGCGTTAGCATGCGATGGCCTTGGGTAAGTATTCAAATGTATGCAGGCATACGCGTGCAATACAATGTGCTCATAGTTAAGTATAGATATGGGTGGATCGAGAATACTGGTAATCCGGAGCTAGGAAAGAATGTGCAAGTTGCTGTGGGGCAAGGACAACGTTGCTGTAATAGGTATACACGGTGTAACAAGGTACTTGCTTCTTGCAAGTTGTGAAAGAGAATGTTACCTATACCGCCTCCCTGCACGATTGGATATGGATGAAACATATGTTACACATGCCCAACTAAACCTTATCCCTGTCGATCCTGTCAGCAGAATGAGCACCGCACCACGATAATCGTCATATGCGTTTGAAATCGCACGATATGCCGGCATGTACGTGCATACATACCTCAGGCAGGGTCAAATTTTGTGGGAAAATTGAGCATAAGCGCGATAGACACAGGAAATATTCTGTGAAAGTAACCGTTTTTCGTCGTACGAATCTTACGGACTTGTCTTCTTCCAATTCATGGATTTAATCAAATCCAAGTGCGCTTCGAAATGAAGACGTGAAAAATCAAAGCGCGTATACCCCGTGAACTTAGGCCGGCTTTATGTGAAACGCACACGTCTCGCACTCAAGAATGATTGCACATGATATCGTCACCTACTACATTTTTGTTTTCGTCGCGATGAGATGAACACACGACGGGCTACCCGCCACATAGAGAGGACTCATGCTCGCGGATACAAGCTTTCCCGCTCGTATAATCGCTGACAAGTAGCATGTACACAGCGTATACATGCGTTGATAAAATTCAACGAAATATGGATTTTTGCTTGACCTAAATACGGTTTGGTTACCCAAAGCTTTCTTCCCGTACATTACCGTGCTTCCGACACTATGCCAAAAGCTCGGCACCCGGGGATGTCACGTAGGCAACAGCCAGTACAAAGCAACCCAGGGTAAATGTGAGCTCAAATTTCAGTATGAACCGTTCGCCTACGTGCGCTGCGATAAGCGACACTTATCGCAAGTCCGCGGAAGAAATGTTTAGACAACGCGAGTTTAGCGGCTTGTTCGGCAGGAGAGGCGCCATTCGGTTAAAAGCGACATCGCGGCGATACGGGTTGCGAAATGCAACGGCCCAAAAATAAATCCCTTTCCCCCGTTACGGGCTAGGTAGCTTCTCCTGCTTGTTAGTTTCGTTCATGGTAATGTATCGATACGAGAATCCGGATGCCCCCCTCCGCCGCCCGGCTGCCATTATGCGCTAATGCCAGAATGCGGCAAGCGATTGGTGGTAATTGCTGAACATTTTTGTGGCAACTCGGTGCCTTTCTATTAATAGCGGATTTTGACCGTTTGACGGAGAGGACGATGGCAAGCGTCACAGATGCGCCAATGAAGGCTATCATCCATCGGCATATTATATGCGACAAAGAGCGAGGGAATAGGACAGAGGCAGTTGTGTTAGAATTGCGTCGGAGGGCGAGGGAAGGTACCGGAGGAGACGTCCGTCAAAGATAGTAGGAGCGAACTAGAAGCACACAAGCGGCGAGGCGAGGGGTAGAGGGAGGGAGTCGCGGTCGTGGAGGCGACCAGCTGGTTTAGCGAGGGAGTTCCGAGGGAGCTGGGATCAGTTGCCAGTGAGACGTGTACAGGTTGTGGCGGCGTTCAAGTGTGGAGTTTCTCAGTGAGTTTGTGATTGTCCGTCCGTCGGTCGTTCGGTCGGTCGTCGTCGGTCGGTCGGTCGGTCGGTCGGTCGTCGTTGTCGTCGTCGTGTCCTCGTCGTCGCTGTTTGGTTCGTGTGCGCGAAACAACGAAGTAAAGATGGCCGCTGACTCGGGTATGGAGACGTGTCCCTCCCCAGAAATCGCGGATTCAAGAAAACGACCGCTAGACTGCGACGTGGAAAACGGGTCAACAAAAAGATCACACTACGGCTCAGGTATTTTGATAATTTTGCAGTATTAATCAGACCCCGTCGAAAACAAAGCGATTCGATTTACGCCTGTACGATGTCGGATGTGTATCGTGACGAGGGATCATTTGAGCTGATTGTGTTTAACGCGGCTAGTGCCACGGAATGTTTGACAAGCCAAATTTTGCGTAGCCCTGTCTCTCGTTCCCACCTGTCGTCCGGCACGGCGTACATCCTTTCGCAATTCGTTCCTTACTCCCTTTACTCGGGCCTCGTAATACCTGAGAAGGACAAATGTCAAATGGAACTTTGAGTCGGGAGTCGAGCGACGAACGGAAGAACGAACGAGTGAGCAAACGGGGCCAGATTCGCCAGAGTGCACCATTCTCTCGGCAGTGTCACTACTACCACGTCCGTCGTTGCCCATCGCGTCTGTCGTCGTTCTCCGGCAGTCGGTCAGCCGTGTGTTCGTCGCAGCGCGCGCGATTCCGTGCGACGCGGCGACGTTCGACGTTCTACGCTAGTCGGGGATCCGTATTTTGAATTTGACGTTCGGTCCGTTTGCGTGGGCGACTCTTGACGTTAATGGAGAATCGTAGTCCGGTCGCGGGTGACGTGCGTACTCGGTGACTTGGCAAATTTTGACAGCCCGCGATAATTCCGCGCCCCTGATCCTTCCTTATTTCCCTCAAGTTTTTCCCTTGGAATATCTTCTGCTCGTGCCACGGTTTGAATCTACTTAAGATGTGGCATATTGGTAAGTTCTCAGGTCGCCACATCGAGGTCATGGGTCAAGGTCAGAGTGTACAGGCGGCTGATACGAACCTCCCATCTGTCAAACAGCTGTTTGCATTTTTCACCGGGCTCCGCCATACCGAGGGCCTTTAAACTTTTCTCCAAATATTTTTCGTCACGTAACATTCGCACCTTCTTCCGCACGTATTTCCGACCTTTCGCTGATGTGAAACGCCCCCCCCCCCCCCCCCCCCCCCAAGTTATTTACCATTTCGCAATTATTTGCACCACGGCATCGTCGAACGACTATTTTATCCGTCTACCAACCGGTTTTTGAAGGTTATTTTTCGTGCACGCAAGAAGGCGACCGCGGAAAACCAAACCTTTTTCACTGTAGTAATCGACATTAACGTGTTTTGAGTCACACACGCGCATTAGCATAAGGTGTATCAATGTCTCGTTGAAGCTATAAGAGTGTTCGTTTTAACGTATGACGTTATGGAAGTAATAATATACTACAAATCGGAAAAATATCATGTAACGTTAATTATTCTTGCGTGTGTATATGTAATTTATAACTACTGGTAGCCTGAGAACTTTGTTGCGAACCATCGTTCAGCAAGTTTTGTTTCATTTAATAAACCAGCAACCTTCTCTGCAGTTTCTTCTTGATTACACAACATTTCCCTTATTTAAATCGCTTTAGCAAACAAATATTACCAAAATTTTTTCAATGTTACACATGTGTTGCTATTTATCCGACCATGCAGAGCTGAATGAGTGTTGTATAACAACAATAATAATAAAACCAGTTTCAACCAGATTCTTTATCATGATCGAAATCTTCCTTGTTACTCAATATGTGATGCAGTAGGTACACGAAAGTGTTCACGCGATAGGCACATTCTTTAATCCCACTTCCTTTTTTTAACATAATGCCTGTAGACTCCAGCTCGTCTAATAATTAAAGAAATCCCTTAAAACCCTTGAAACAGTACATGATATACAAATTCTTGAAAGTATCAAATATATATGAAAAGTCTGCAGATAAACTGCACACGTATTGCCTGTCGATATTTACGATGCTGAAGTTCGTAATATTAACGTGACGAAACATCAGGAAAGAAATCATTATTGCGCAAATTGAAAATGACTTTCAACTAGTTGGCTTTTCGAAGTATGAGTACGTTTTGTTTATTATGGTTGACTAAATTTCAGACAACCCTCAAGGTGCAAAGTACCGATTTTTCTTGAAAATACTTGATTATAGTAACATTACTAACTTTATCCTTATCAGTATTCAATAGTCATTCATTTTAATAGTGTAATTTTTTTTCCTTCCATTTCTGTCCGAACTTGGGATGGCTTCATATACAGACGATATTCGTTTACTTTTCCTAATAGAGTATTGCCAAGTCTAATCCTATCGAAATTTATTAATATATTTGTATCAGTGGTGCCAGCATTTTGTATCGATCATGTAGAATAATAAACTAACTATTTGTGGATAGCTGTGCAGCACGTTGAGTTAGTTTCGATACAATCATGTTTTGGACATACATAATAATAGGATACTAGACAGTTTTTCCCTTATGGTTTAATAAAAGTACTAACCTACCATGAAATTTGAAAAAATACTTATTATTGGACTTCACTTAATTCAGTTACTAAATTCGGCTTATGTCTTCAATTCCATCAGTCTTGAAAAACTAACAGAAGTCAAGATTACATCGTCCCCTACTACTGCTATACGTTAAACACCATACCTGACACATAATTGCATTAGCTGTGATCGCAATAATATTTAATTTCACATTCCTTACTGTAAACATATATTGTATGTACTGTAATTGTCTCTCGAAAGAGCCCCTTCCGAACCATGTGGTAACCACTTGTGCCAATACATGCACAATTTTTAATATACACTATTCATCCGATCCGGCGCTTGGTTCAGGTGAAATTTATGCATATATTGGTGCACACGGTAACCTTTATTTAAAAACAAGAATCTTACTTCAATTGTCAAATTTCGAACAACCGTGTATCATATTACATTGTAGTCGAAGAAGTGTTGAAACAAAAAAGTGAAGTGAATTAAAAAATACTTGCTTACCATAGCTCACCTACGAACTAGATCATGCAGAAAAATTCATATTATAGCATATTAACGTTGAACAGTTCACATATCTGTAAAATCCTAGAATAGGTCATCAATTTAATAACAGAGAAAAAGTATCATTTCGTTGTCTGGTTACTGACAAAATATTTGATATAAAATTATTGTAGGTAACAAGTAGAAAAATGCTTTATTAAGAAATACAAACACATCAAAAAAATTCCATATCTCATACGATTTCAAAGAAATATTATTTGAATTATATTCAATTGCTTTTCTGTATCTCTAGACTGTTGTTTCATTATGCTTTAGTTCCAACAGTTTTCCCGACAAGCGTGCACGCTGAATGTATCCAAGTGTTTAGGTTCTTAAAGTTATCGTAAATATGTAGTTTTAGCAAAACTAGTTAGTTTCTGACATTAGAATTATCTGAAATTCGGTAGACCATAATATACATGACGTATTTATATTTTGCAAATCGGACTCCTTCAAAAATATTCTCAACTTGTATTAAAACATTTTTATTTTTTTTTCCATGCTTTGTTGCATTAATGTTATTAATTTCAAGCTGTATATTCTTCATATAATTATGTATGGATATCAAATTAATGTCTTGTGAACTAGAAATATTCAGTAAAAGAAAAATATAAGGTTGAAGTTGGTCAGCCATGATAAACAAAACAAAACATACTCACATTTTGAAAAACCAACTCCTCGAAAGTTATTCTAAAATTTTACAATGATGATTTTTCATGCTGATGTTCTTTTACGTTAACCACTTTAGCCTTGTAAAAAAATGTCACGGATGTTACCTTGAATCATTATATTGTGAGAAAAAATTTAGATATATTTTAACTCATTTCGTTAAGATCTTGATATATCTCAGTTTCTTAAAATTACCCTTATTAATCTGTGGATCACAATTAGGTTTTGACATTCTGTATTCGTGTAATTATTTAATTACAATATATATGAGTTGGATATTGACTTTTAGGCCTGTCTTATATGCAATCATATAACAAGATTGAAAAAGTCATCATCTGAGAAAACCTAGTGTGAATGTTTACGAGGTTGAAGTTAGTAACGTTGTCATAACGAAACATTAGGGAAAAAATTCCTACTTTCTTAATACTACAATGATTTTTAAGAAAGTTAGATTTTGAAACATGTGAGTGTGTTTTGTTTTATTACGGTTTACTGAATTTCAAACGATTCCAAAATGGCGAAATAACGGATTTTCCTCAGCACGAATCGTTATGATAACGTTACTAACTTCAATAGGGTAAATGTTTATATATCTTTGAAACCAGGTGTCAATTGTAAACTCATTGTGTGCGTGCGTGTGTGTTTGTGCGTAATCTATATGTGGGCTAGATTAAAATCCGCTAAGCAGAAATTCGTGTTGTCAAAAAAATTTACAATGAAAATATTACTTGACGAAATTTATGTGCTCGATGTCAAGTCATACGTATTACATACATATACATATTTATTATTATATTTATAGATTTGAAATATTTTTCAGGTGGAGATGGCACATATCACCTCAAAGTATTGGTACCCGGAGTGGCAGCTGGAGCAATTATTGGTAAAGGGGGGGAAACCATCGCCCAGTTACAGAAAGACACAGGAGCACGGGTGAAGATGTCCAAGTCCCACGACTTTTACCCAGGTATAATATACCGCAATGATTGATTCAAAGTTCTCGACGTATTACATAACTCGCTTAAGTCCCTTCCAGTTTCTACGGATCTCTGTTCTGCTCATCAGCTGTCTCTATTACTTTCACTTTTACGCCCATCCAATGTTAAGCACAACTCGACACAAATATATGTATTCATAAGCCAACTTTGATGCAGTTAGATATTTGCGTAGGAGCATAGATTATATTTATCCTCAATGGAACAAATCGAGTGATTGGGTATTTGACCATAATTATTTAATATTGTATTATACTAATATCTTGACGAATAAATAACAGCAATATATATTTCTTACTTAATTCTTCTGAGAAAGTTTTTGTCAATTATTTCTCTTTAAGAGAAATGTAATACACGTCACTTGGATTTTCAACTTCCAGGCATTATACAATGCCTTACTCCGATCCATGAATTAGGCCAATATAAAGCGTAATTGGATATTTTACAGTCAACATGTGACAACTCAGATATAAACGTAGAAATACTTATATGAACTGTCAATTATCTTGCATGTCAAAATTGAAGTAAGAATGGCTCGTCTCCTATTTTTATCGATGCAAGCATTGTACAGTTGATACGACGGTATGGATAGTTTATACATCTAGAAATCGATCTTTTGTATCAATCCGTAAAGAATTTGCCAATAGTAATACATTTAATATGTTGAAGACGCAGTCCCTGTTTTGATCAATGTCAAATTAAATATTAATTGAACATTTAATTTCATTCTGTTTCAATACCGAAGTTTGTGTATAAGCATTCATTACACCATTTATATAAGTTTATCAAATTTCATGGACAGTTAATGCCTGCATTGAATCATAGATGTGAGGCTCTACTGCATTATTTTACTTGAAAGAAGTTTCAATGTTATCACGGAACTGCCATTTTGTTGTTGTGTTATATACAAATTTTTGCACTTTATGATATCCAAATATCTCTACGGCGAGTTGACTGATGGTCGGTGTGAAAAATATCAAAGTCTAAATTGGATAGGGTTATCTGTATTAGGGAATTAAGTTTTCGTCGGTATAAAGGTCAAACCAGATTTTTTGTTACTTGTCATATCATCGCGGTCACAAATCCTCTATACCGTATTGCGTTCTCCGTATAGAAGTAATTTTGCAAGTTCATTTTAAGCATAGTGGCCAATGGTCCTGGCAATGTCTTTAAATTTTTCTTATACTTTAAAAGTCCCAGAAACTATCCTTGAATTTTTCTTGTGGCCTGGAAATATTCTATTTTCAATTTCATTAAATAACCTGAAAATGTCCTTGAATGTTTTATGGATTTTTTACTGGACACCATGCAAAGCAATGTCACCACGAAAATCTTATGGCATGCGGGTCAAGTATTATGGCTTCTAAAGTCGTATTTCCTTGAATATCAAGTTTACATTGCATCTCAAATACTTAAAAAATATATATGTTTGAAATTTTGATCGATCACGCTTGATTAAAAATGCTGGTAACAAGAACTTAAAGAGTAAATGAAACGTGGTGAGCTATTACGAAACACGAACTGGTAAACTAAACATTAAATATTATGCTCATGTATTTTTGTTTATTATCAGAACTCGGAATAAATAAAAACTTGAATTATTGTTAATGCTTAATCAATCAGATATCAAGAATAAGTCAACATTCTTTTTCTTGCCAATGAATACCCATTCAGTGGAAAGTGAAAACACGGATCTTACTGTTTCAGTCCAAGAGTATATTAAAAACTTTCTGTTGAAATCGGCCCGATCTTTTGCACAACCTCTGTTTGTCAACCTCGACCCAATCATTCTGTAAAAAGATGTAAACAATGTAATTCTGATAGAATACAAGCCTATAAATTCGGGGAATCGCTCAGAAAAAAACTTGGAATCTGAAAAGCTGTAAAAATTGTGTTTTTTTTTAGTAAAAGTCACGTTTCGACAGTAATGGTGAATAAAGGTAAATTTCTAGAGATTCATCAAATCAAGTTTATCCAGAAAACTCTGAGAGACTTTTTTTAAACGTCCAAACGTCTCAGCAGTATTTATTTACCTATGGTATTAAGAAATTTAAAAATAACAGCCCAATTTAATAAGGTTAAGGTTTATAACGTTAATGTGGCATTGCTTTTTTATGAGTATCAACTATTTCGCTATGTTAGGATTGTCTAAAATTCGTTAATCCATAATAAAGCAAAATATACTTATGTTAACAGACTCGACTTATTCATAGTCGTTCTAAAGTCACAAAATAATGCGTTTCTCAGTCAATGTTTTGCTATGTTGGTGTTATTAACTGCCTTGTCCAATCTTCTTATTTTTTACTTAACATATACTAAAGAATTGTGTATTAAAATATTCAACATTCTTCACGTCTGATGACTGTATGCTACGGAACTTTTGAATTTAAAATGGGTAAAATATGCCCATGGCAAACTGTAATTATTACAGAATTTTGAAACTGGTGACAGAAAACTACAAGTGTCGAGTGTTTCATGTTGAATTCGAATGAATTACTATAAGCTTACAAAATTCTGAAAAAATCACCATATGTACATACAACTAAAGTTCATCCGTATAAATTAGCAATGAGTATACTTATACGCAATCGATTCGAATATCTCTTATTTGCAAAAATTGAAAATCCAAGAACTGAGAAGATTCAAATTAATGAAAAATTTTGTTCAATTTTCCTAGAAGCAAATTACAACACAAATTCTTTGATAACTGTATTTTTAAGTAACTTACTTATTGCATTTCTAAGCCAAAACAAATCTTACTTGTTCAAGTTATTGCATGTAAGAGATACTAACGAATCAAAATCCAATCTTAAGGTAGTACCCAAGTTCTGGAGTGAGTAAAAGTTAGGACACTTTCTTGTATTTTAGATCCGGTAAAATGAATCGTTTTAAAATCGCAGTATATATTACGGCATATATGTATACATATACATCACTTTAGGAATGTACAGAAATAATTGATCGCTTATTAGATATATTGTTGATCGCTTAAATTTTTACGATAAGCACAAACTTTTGGATGTATACAGGCAGAGCACACAATGACATCTATATACAGATAGGTGTACGTTATGATGTTTGAGACGTAATCATGTCAACGTTTGCAGCATCAGCTAATCCGTGAGCGTACAGGAGAGTGTGCCTATTTATGTAAATACAATATTCTATAACAAACAGCGCGGAAGTAAACAGTGAGCAAGTTATTACGTCAAATATGAATATGGAACGCTTAATGCCGTACAAAGGGAAAATTAAGATGGAAAAAAATTGTTGTTAGAAGCAACTGAAATTCATCGAAATGAGAAATGATCAAAACAAAAAAGAAACGATGGATCCATACATTCTGTAGAATTAATTGTAAAATTATGAATAATTTTATACAAGGCGATTGAAAGTACTGCGCTGAAATATCTAACAAAAATAAATTATAAAAGAAAATTTTTGGTCATGTTTCCCGGCTACACGCATACATACACACACATATTCAGTGCGCGTGCCACCAGTTTGACCATACGGTCACGGAAATCGAGTCAATTGCTTGTGTGCCGAGTGTACAGCGTTGCCGTTCCATCCCCTCCGTGTCTCATACTTGTGGAAATTTATTATGAATTTTGAACTTTGAACATTAATATCTTGGAAACCTATGAACGACTCATTCTGAAACCTGATGAAGAAAATTTATAATATTTTTGTTTATAATAAATTCATTTTTCGTAAAAATCTCTTCGGAGATAAAAGTTAATTAGTACGAATGAAACATTAACAGTGACATGGCATATGGAATGCATGTAAAACAACTGAGTTTTAACATCACTTATTTCCGGATTGTGATAGATCATTCTAAAATTTTGCAAAATGTAAATTCTATTGTGAATGAAACTCTGTTCAAGTTTCAGAAAAATATATCTCAAGTGGTTCTACCTGGGTACTGCTTTAAGGTCATTTGGATTTAAAAATATCGGTTCTCTATAATGATGCTTTTTCATCTTCTAATAATTAATATTTGATTTCCTAGGAACAACGGAAAGAGTTTGCCTGATAACAGGCAGCGTTGACGCTATAATGGCTGTGATGGATTTTATAATGGAAAAAATTCGTGAGAAACCAGACCTCACATCAAAAACCACAGTTGATTTTGACTCTGGTAAAACGACCGCAGAGAGAGACAAGCAGGTATTAAATGTAATGATCAGCATCATTTGCATCTTCATATTCATAATTATAATTTTAATTTTAATTTAAATCTATCTAAGTTATCGATAAGCAGTCAACCTCGTTTATATTGTTGAAAGGTATACCCCCTACAAAATCACTAAGAATATTAAGTGTCAACAAAATGAAGTGACACCTCTGTATCTTTCAGCAATCTGCTCTTGAACAAAATGTTTTTTGTCTGCCAAACCATAATTTTGGACACATGCAGTCGAACCTTGGGCACTAAGCATCAGCTGTGCTCTGGATACTGAAAATTCAATAGTTTCTAGACAGTGCTGGTGACACAATCGTAACCCAGAGGGGAGCCTGAGGGTGCTGTCCCATGACAACGACGGATCGACAGATCACAGAACTATGGAACGAGATGAATAAAAGTTACTAGACTCCGAATTTCGTTGATAGCATTTGGTCAGATTTTTGACGGAACCAGCATTCCGTCGTAGTTTGTCAAGACTCTATTGAATATGATTTTTTTTATGCCGGATCGCGAGGTTTCTAGCACGTACGAGTGATTTTGTTTTGCTGAATGCATGGCTTTCGAATCCATATTTTATATTTAATTTATACATACAGTAACGCTCAAAAGTATTTTGATATAATTACTAATTGGATTGATTACAAACAAATATAATAGACGAAATTCAATGATATTGTTCATTGAAAGAAATTTGATATTTTACATAATTGTAGAGCATTAACTCTGGTTCGATGGAAAATGAAGAAAAATATGAAAATTGATGAATCAAAATAATAGTACACTTGGTATTGACAAAATCATTTTGACCACTACTGTATATATGTATAAGTGTTTCAAAAAAAAATTTTAGATTTTTCTTAACGCTACCTGATAAAATGCCTGTTTGGAACCTAAAAAATAACCTCTTAGAATTTGAGCCTCGTAGCTTATGCGTAAGAACTGACTCAATTGATTTTTCGTTTTTTTTTTTTTTTTTTTTACTTTCCTAAAAATCTCCCAAAATGTAACATATATTTATTTTCAAATCTTCAGTTAAATTGACAATTAATATATGAAATCTAAAGAATATTAAAAAAAAAAATATTGTTTTGGAAAAGAAAAGTCAGTATTCGAAGTTATAATTTTGCATTTTGTATATATCTTGATAAATATGGAATATATGAAAAAATCACAAGAGACTTTTTTCACGGTAAATTGAATTTCATAAAAAAGATCTTCGACTTTTTGTCATATATGTTATATTTTGTGAGATTTTTAGGAAAATGTGAAAAAAAAAACGAAAAATAAATTGCGCCAGTTCTTACGCATAAGCTATGGGGCTCAAATTTTAAAAGATTATTTTTTAGGTCCCAAACAGGCATTTTATCGCATAGCGTTAAGAAGCATCCAAATTTTTTTTTTTTGATACACTATTATGTATGTATTTATGTATGTATGTGTATAAATTAAATATAAAATAGATCATTACCGTGTGAAAATACGTGAATCGTTTAATGAAGAAAGCAGAACAGCGCAAATTTACATTCATTTCATTCTGTCATTCTATTCGAGATTCACCACGTGCGACCAGCCCCCTGTTTCTCTGAAAATGTACCATATGTTGACGGTGGCTGCCAGACAGCGCCAGTTATGCAGTGAGTCCGCATTGCTCAGAAGCACATGGCAAAAACGTAAATATTCATTAATTTTAGTGATTAAACAATCAGCTTGCGTTTTCTTTTTTACGATTTAATGAAGGTACTTGCAAAACCGAATTCACTGGTTTGCAAAAATTAATATGACCAAGCTGAAGGAAGAAAACTTAGAAAAGAAAAAAGCTGCGAATCTAGTCAAACCTTAAAACTCGGCAATTGAGAAATATTTATTTATTTATTTTTCTGTTCAAAATATTTATCATTTTTGTGTGAAAAGACAAAACTAAAAATTCGTTTGCCTGAGAAGAAGATATTTCAGCACTTTGTTGATTTAAATATATAGAGCCAAAATATATTATATACATAGATTACAGTTAAAAATTTAAATACTTTCGAACTTCTATGCACTCATTTTTTAAAAACGAAACGTTACTTCACAACTTTTGTATTATTTTATCAACTTCGCAGATCCCATTTTTTAAAGGCATTCTCAATATAACACTTGATATTAGTAACATTAATATTGAATGAAGATTTTCATAATGTATAGCTCCTACAGTTTTAGTACTATTTTTCTTATTTAATATTAACGATTATATACAGAGCAATATGCTGACATTTATTGCAAATGAATAATATAATTTTGATATTATTTATTAAATTGCAATGATTAATGTTTTTAGCGATATTGTTGTACTTCTGTCTCACATCACTTTAATAATTAGCATTTAGATTTTTTAAGAATGTATTCGACCTTATATCTCAAGACAGTACCATTTTACCATTTTCACCAGTACCTATCGCTTTCAACAATACAAAAAATTTCGAAGTTTTTGTTCTGTACGCAGAAGTGCGAGAAGATTATAATAAGAAACAAAAATTCAGCATCTTTACGATATTTTTATCATGCTTTTCAAAGATTTCAGGCCCTGCATAGCTGGCGCTATCTGGCGGCCACTCACTCTCATGACACTTTTATCGTATAACCCGAATAGGCAGTAACGGGCGGCTGCATGTGACATAAAGTCAAACAACTTACGCAACGAAATTCATAAAGTAACTAGATTCTGTTCCGTCGATCCGCTGTTTCGTGATCTGTCGATCCGTCGTTGACATGGGATGCCCTGAGAAAGCCTGCGGTCGCTTCCTTCGTCCTGATTTGGGAGCGCCCTCTGATATGAAATAGGTTTTGGAATTAATTTTCTCAGTACGTTGTCGATAAACTTATGTCTGTAACCGAGAAATGTTCGTAATTTGTTTGGTTTCGTGGTTTCGAATATTGAGCTCCAACCCAACCAACATTTATCCACAAATGTGTTGTATCATTCATTGGTTCCGTCACGCTAAATACGGAAAAGTGTTGATCAATTATCGACATGCGTTTACCGTTCAAGCACCTCGATAATTAGTTCCAAAAACCTATTTCGTGTTAGAGGGCACTACTCAATGAAGAATATGACAAACGCGAGGGTAGGGTTTCCCAAGCTCTTATAGACTCATAGAGATAGATTGTGCTTTTACGGCCTATTTAAAGCTTTCCGTGAAGGACAGCACTAGCCTGGCCGCCGTTCGTACCCGCACAGCGTGATGAGTGGGGGGGCTTCGCAAATGAGGGGTGGTCTGTAACAACATATTCCTCCAGCCCCTTCCTTCAATAATCCTTTTCCCCTGCCCCTGCTCACCCATGTACCTTGATAGACAGAGACAGAAAGACGGTCACAATACCTTCGTCTTTCTAACTAGGGCCTCAATTCTTGAAAGAAGGATCCCGAAGTCATGCGATATCCTGTGCTTGTGCAGAAGATATCGCATGCTATATCTAGGGTCCTAGTTTCAAGAATCCAAGGCTTCAATGCCTCTTATGTGCGCGTAGTCTACCTCTTTAATTCTATGCAAGTTCCTCTACGCATAACCTGAAAAAAATTGGAATTTCTTTCGCATGCGACATTGTGTTGGGTAAAACAAGACGTTCGTGGTATTCGACGTTTATTGGCTGTCAGGAAGGTCAAGTAATTTATTTCACCACTTCCGGCTAAAAGTATAGTTATTAACGAATCCTTAGTTATTAGCTAGTTTTAGAGACTGAGATGAAATAAAAGACGCGGACGAATAGGGATTTCTTGACTCGTGAAAGTGGCGCACCTGCCACATAAACAATTATTCTTAACACCACGATCAGGTGAAACAATTCAATCCAAGCTCCGTAAGTCTGAGATTCAACTGCATGTCTGCTCCTTTAGTGGCTATATATATATATTAGGTATATATATTTATGTGTATGTATATATATATATATCCCCTATGGGTAAATGTCAATAACTATATGTCAATTCAGGGTGGTGACAAAACTATAAAGCTTACGCACCAAGAGGAAGTGGCAAAAATTAGCAAGCTGACCGACCGACTGCGCATACGCAAGATAATTGAACTCTGAATAGAATGTGTTCTTCTTCTTAAGCAACAGATGTAAGAATGTATGTAAGGAGTGTTTACAATTTGGAATCTTACGCTTCTGATGGGAAGCCCGTAAGACAGTCAAAGACCGTCTAATAATTGAAATGCGGATATGCATTATCATTAATTACGAGGAAATTCATACACGAATTTCCTCGTAATTAATGATAATGCATATCCGCATTTCAATTATACTCATACACGAATTTCGTTGTAATTAATGATAATGCATATCCGCATTTCAATTATTAGACGCTCTTTGACTGTCGTACGGGCTTCCTATCAGAAGCGTAAGATTCCAAATTGTAAACACACCTTACATACATTCTTACATCTGTTGCTTAAGAGGAAGAACACATTCTATTTACATATACAAACGCACAAGAAAACAAATTTGAACTAACTGCTGATGAGAGGAATTAACGACATCAGAGTCAGGGCGGCTAGGTGATCTAGTGGAGTAAGGCTCCGGTCAAGCATCTCTAGATACCAGGTTCGATTCCTGGCTCCGCCGTTAATTTTTCGAATTTACCAGTTTATCAAATTTATACCTTCAAGATAATTGAACTCTATTGGTCAGTGATATCGTACTGCGGTAATATTTTCGTCTGTCAAATAGGGGAACCAACTTGCTCAAAACGGGGCAGAGCTGTCAAACATATCCGCGTCAAGTACCGCATTGAGGTTATATCCTTATGATTACTCGTAACCGATATCAGTCATCGATTAGTTTGGCAAACCTTATCGAATCACTGCATAAATTATTTGATATCTGCATAATCTGAAAAAATCCGCATTGCCCACGCCATCTCCAACAACGGCGTATATGACAGCTGAAGCTTGAGATGGCTAACCTGCTTGAGACGATGGCAAAGCCTCGTGCATGCTCAGTCAGTCACTGGGCCGCTAACTTTCACTATTTCGTCTCGATATGTTTTATCTCGACTTTTCATCGCAATCTGCTATGCAATCTGGGATCTGAAAGATTAAAGGAAATCGCCGGCACATCTACTCGTTTATAAGCTTTATGGACAGAATAAGAAAAATAAGGGAAATCACAGAGAATTTGTCGGGATCTAGAAAAACTAGCGAAGTTTGGGAAAAATATTTAGTCAATCTTAAAAGATAGGTGGCGCATAGAATGGCTGCACTGCGAATTGACGTGCGTATCTGATTGTGAGTGTATTTTTTGCGGTAACATGATGTCCTTTTTCGTTTCCACAGTATTCATCAGTAATCTCTGACAGAGGATTTATGGTTAATGGTGACGTTCTTTCTGATTTTCAAATCACACTTACTTTTATTTCTTATTCTACAGAGTGTCTCATTTTAATCAATCTATTCAAATATCTCGAAAACTGAATATAGTCGACCTTTATCTAACCTTGGAGGGTTCATTTCTGGAAAATCTGACCCAAATTTTCTTTTACGCTTTGAACCACACAACTTTTGTCTGAAATGTTTTTCACGCACGGAAAAAAAAATTCTGTTCGGCGAGCTGTATTCTACAGCTCCAGTAACTATACGCACTCTACGGTCTATCTTGTAGTTACAGCAACTATATATTAGTCAGCTCTGATAGCTGCAAGTTGTTCAGCTCTCACAGCTGAATGGTTTTGCTCTAAGAGCTGTAAGTTGCGCTGTGCTCTGGTGCGTTGACATATTTCATAACCTTCAAATTTCATGAGTATGATTTAAATACAGTTGATAGATAATTGTTTAAATAGTCCATTCAAATATGTAAATGACACTGAATAAATAATGATAATAATGATGAAAAATAATACTAATAGCAATATAATTGTACTATTTAATAATAAGCGCTGTGAGCGGAGCCGAAAAATTCTGGTCTAGCTCTTCGAACGAAGCTGTTTAGCTGAGAGAGCTGAACAACGTACAGCTATGACAGCTGACTAACAGTCAGTTATACGAACCATGCAGTGCTCTTCCAATATCAGAACGTTTAGTTCGACGAACTGTTTACAAGTAACTATCTAATATTTAGTTCCACGAGCTGAATTTTTTTTTCCGTGCGCACACTTTTGATTTCCGAGATATTTGACTGGATTGATTACAATAAAACACTTTGCACATTGAGTTTCCTCTTTCTCGTAGCTATAACTTTAAATGAACCAGTGATTTCGAATTTGCCATTTTTTTGAAATCATCTTAGTTTGCGAAAGCATTCGACCCTTTCGCTAATAGGCTTGCAGTAAAGTAAACAAATATTTAACCCTCCAATATTATACACAGGTGCAAATTTGCACTAACCTAATTAAAAGCCCAGGAGATCTTTTTGTCAAAGGGTTTGGTTTCTAATGCATTTGTAACCAATTAAATATTTTTCATTGTACGACATTACATGAGATTCATTACCCTTTTCTCTTAATTTAGAGGTACAAGGTTCAAGGTCGAAAAAGCACTCACTAAATATTTTATAGGAAAAAACTTCCTTCAATATAAAAATTATAATGTGAAATAACATTCAACAATTTGAGGTTGGAAACTCTTATAATTTTATTTCACTTTTATGCTGATTTTTCGAGCTCGTTGGATATCAGTAGTCAGGGACCGTTTATAAAATGCGCGACGTTGATTTTCAGAATTTTCGACACACGCCCCCCCCCCCCCCCCCCAACGGCGTCACGTGGTTTGTGAACGACCCTGAAATCGCAAGTTTTGAAGATGCGCAATCGGAAGTAGTAAGAGTTTTAAAAATTTCGCGATATCTATCCACCAAATACTTGATCTATCACAAAACTTTCATTCAAATTAGTCAAAGCCGATTCTCTGTAATTTCAAATACCTTGACGAAATAATTATTCAGAACTATTCGCATCTGGCTAATCAGAAATTGCCATTTTTGCTATAAAAAAATGGGAATTCCAAGCAGATGGACTTCACATATCAGAAAAACCTCTGGGAAATTTCTCCTCTGAGTTCTCTCTGACTACCATGCAATTAGTTGGAGCAACCTTACAACGTAGTGTGCGTTTTTTCTATCTATTCCGTGTATGAAAAAGTTTTGCCTAAACGGATGAAAATCCTCTTAGAGCGGTAGCAATAATGATCACTACTCACGTACCACATTTATATTCTCAAGTATATATTTCAAATGCGGTTAGTGGGTTATTCATTGTTGCGATGGAAAATAATTAAAAAGTCAAAGATTATTTACTCTTTGTCCCAGCTACTCTCAATCAGAATTATCCAGGGATTATTTTTATCACTATCAAGTTTTCAGTCATAGAATTATTCATTCGGGGATCTATAAATTATTGTATGTGCTCTGAATCAGGCTGTCAGTGCTATAAAGTCTGTGCGCTCTGCGTGAAATATTCCTAGTTTTCTTCTCGTCTTTGCACTTAGTGCGCACTTTTTCTATAAGCCGAATTCAGCCTTAGTACAAAAGTTTGAAGACTTTCGTATTATGTAATAAATACATAGATGCAATAAAAAGATACATTATTTGAGTCTGTGGTTTAAGTTCTGATTAACATATGGAGTTTTTAAATTAGATTTTGTTCTTTTAGTTTCACAAAAATTCGGAACGACGCACGATAATAAATTTTGTCAGATGGATTCAATTACTGTTTCAAATAATTGAGTTCTTCCAGCACCGTATCACTTTATAACCGTTAAGCGATACGTTGTTTTGGCTGTAAACAATTGCAACTACCTATTAATCGTATAATATTTAAAAACAAAAAAAACTACTAGCATACTGATCAGTCTCAGCCGTTTTCTTTAAATCACATATTTAAATCTTCAAGTACTTTTTTATTCGAATTCATGTAACGTCATACGTCACTGTATATTTATACATATCTGGACTCGAATAGATAACGTGAGGAAGAGGTCAATGGGCGTCACGGCCTTTCACTTTACGGATCTCATCAAGAGCCACTGTATTAATTACTAAAGTTTGACTATTTACGAAATTCGTTTCATATATTATTTGTAAACGCCATTAAATTAACTTTATAAATCGGTACACGTATCTTGCAACCATATATTTGGAAATTTAAAATAACATAGTTGAGTCTATTGGATAGTAATCAAAAATTACTTTCAAATACCATTAAAATTCCTTCCTCGTATAAAGAAAAAGTTCAGTTTACCGTTGCTGCTGCATACACTATAAATTTTTCGATGCAAAATCAAACCTAGGTCATGCAAAAAAATTTTATCATTGCCTGTTCAATAGCTCATGCAGCATAGTTGATTTAGCTATTTTTGGATCAAAATTAAATCTCGTAATCGCAGGCTTGGTACTAAACATGCAAAAGTTTCTTAAGGGGTGGGGGGTCTTGGTCGATTTCGACGATGACGTATATATCTCCAAATGTCGGAAGTCTACGTATTTCGAACGGCTTAACAGGCTCATACTATACGCAATTCAGAACAAAAATACTCCGATACTATTTCTATTTGACACCGAAATAAAGAAATGGCACGAATTCTACGGAATCGCAATAGTAAATTCGCAAAATTCTACCATTTCTTTATTTCTGCGTCAAATGAAAATGTGACGGAGTATTTCAGTTCAAAATTATGTATAGAATGGGACTGTTGAGCTCCCTTTTGCGTTCGAGATTTTTGGACCTCGATATTTGGAGATATATAGTAGACTGGGCCAAAAAAAACGAAGAATTTTTTTTAATGGTACTGTAAAAACATTGTTCATGACGACAAATAAAAATTATCCTGAAAGTTTGAGCCCTTAATATTAAAATTAAGGGGTGTATCGTTACAGCTATTGATTTTTTAACAGTTACCGCATTTTTTTACCCAAAATCCGTCAATTATCAATCTGAAAAATTTTATCAATCCGTATTTTTGAAGGAAATTAAATTTCCTACAAAAAAGCTCTTTTACTAAATTGACGTAGATCGAGCCGTTTCCTTGCAATCGTGCCTTAAACATTGATTTGTTCTGTCAAATTTTTGTTTGAATTTTAGATTTTTGTAATTACCAGAAAAATCAATATTTTCATAAATCAAACCATTATTTTTGTGGGAAATTTGATGCTCTACAAAAAAGGTCACTTAACATTTTTCATGAAATTCACTCCTTTAAAAGTTATTCGACATTGAAATTGTATTCAAAAGTAATTTCAATATTGATTTTTCTGGTAACTACAAAAATCAAAAATTGAAACAAAAATTTGACAGAACAAATCAATGTTTAAGGCACGATTACAAGGAAACGGCTCGATCTACGTCAATTTAGTAAGAGAGCTTTTTTGTAGTAAATTTAATTTCCTTCAAAAATATAAATTGATAAAATTTTTCAGATTGATAATTGACGGATTTTGGGTAAAAAAAATGCGGTAACTGTTAAAAAATCAATAGCTGTAACGATACACCCCTTAATATTAATATTAAGGGTTCAAACTTTCAGGATAATTTTTATTTGTCGTCATGAACAATGTTTTTACAGTACCATTAAAAAAAAAATTCTTCGTTTTTTTTTGGCCCAGCCTAATATATAGTCAGCGTCGAAATTGACCAGAGCACCCCCTTAAGTATATGACATTCGATATAGCCTCATTCAAATCATGTGTAATATACTAATATGTAATTATATACTGTTACCTTGTACATACTGCAATTCAATGCGAAATTCAGATACCTCTCTGTATACGTAAATATTACGATGAAACAGCCGCATTCGAAGGGGAGGGGGGTAAGAAAAACTGCAGAAAATATTTCCCAGACCGAGTTCAAACCCCAGCTTGTCGATTTAGCGCATAAACGACGTGACCCGTCTTACATTTTTTACCAACTGCCGGTTAGAACCTTCTGAACTCGCCAGGAACTCTCAAGTCATCCTGTTCCGTACTTTCGCACACCGACATGATGCTACTGCGATCTATAATATTCAATGCATAGATAAAAAAAAATCAATCATATTGAACCTTGAATAGGTTTTTTTTTTTTTTTTTTATCGGTTACTTGGAATTGAATATTACAGATTTATAGACTTTAATCACAAATTCTAGTGCACAAATCCATTTTGTGAATGTTGCATTGAAAAGTACGGGTCTGCATTCTAACAGCATTGAAGAGTATGTAGCTATTGCTTGCTAGCAATGACCTAGTTAGTAAACGCATGAATGGTTAATGGTCTGAAACGTATGAGCCATCTAAGATTGACACTTAGTCGTAGCAAAAGTATACGCTGTTCATTTAAATTAACACAATTGTTATTCCTTTGCACGATCTACTTTGAACTGTTGATACATTGATTAGAGAAATACTCGTTGGCATTTAAAGTAAAAATATATCACTCGTTAATCATTGTAACAGTTTCTGAATATCAGTTTCAGACTTTGATGAAAAACGTTAAATTCAATAGAACTTTCATTTGGTATTTACTTGTAGAAATTTCGGAATTACGGAGTTCAGACCTTAAACAGACGGACGAAGCCTTTCTAACGATAAATCGTAGAAACTGGAAATAAAAGAAATTTTTTAATCAAGGTTTGGGTTTTAATGCAATTAAGAAAACCAGCAAATCCTGGATTAGAAAGAATATATTGGAATTTAAGAATGATATTTACTTTGGACGTAATAATGTTTTCGACTGCGTAATTACTTATTTATCAGAAAGATAATGAAATTATTCATACTCTGCCATATATATAATATCCATTTGAATTTGATTAGAACAAAATTGATCAGAAAACATCACAATTGTGTCGGGAATTTCTAATTAGATCCCAAAGATATTTTTTTGTGGAAAGAGAGCTTGCTCTTGCGTCATATTCACGTGGGTACCTTCAAATGTTCAAGAAATGAAACTGATAGTTAGACAGAATAACATCATACCTTGTGGTCTGGTTTAATAACATTCTGTTCGGGAATTGTATTTAAAAACATCGTATATCAGAATTTAATTTTGAATCACCGAATTTGAGGATTTGATTGAAAAACATCGTACCTCCCAAATTGTACGAAAAACATCGTGCTTCAGAAATTGACTCAAAGCAATCATATCGCCGAATTCGGCTCAACGTCATTCTATCTCAAGTAAACGTTTCGTTCGCCAAATTTCCTGAGATTTTTGAAAGAATGAAAGTGCTGGTTAATTTATAAACTGCGGTTGGGATTTACCATATTTTACTAAATCATAACTTAATTCCAGTGCGTACAGTTACTTTATTTTTATGTGATCCATTCACCTTGTTTTACGAATTGTGGATTAAACTCGATTGCAAATAGTTGCCCATATATGTACTATTATACTTATAGTCAGTTAATAGCATTAATTTATAGATAGCATTTTCGTTATAAAATAATTTTATTTATCACATTAGAAGCTAACGCCAAACCAAAACAATTTCAATATCTTTCTTTTAATATTTATTATCTATTATTCAGTATAATCATGCACAACACCGTTAAAGTATACACGTATAATGTTATATACTTATATTGTAGATACAAGTAGAGTTAGCCTACAAGGTAAATTGAATCGAAATATAAAAAATGCATCACTTTATTCTTAACTTACGGAATCAGTTGTTTCTGTCAAAGAAACGCAGGGTCAAATTTTATGGAATTCGTAATTAGTATTTCCTTAAACAAAGTGAATGTTTCACATAAAAATTATAGCAATTGTACTCCAGAATTGTTATCAAATATCATGTAGCAAAATATTGTTAAATCTTAATCACGGTTTTTAAGTCAACCAGCGCTTTTATCGTTTCAAAAATCATGTAGGGGAGAGTGAAGCACATTCGTACATTGCAAACTTTCGTATTTACAGTGTGCGCATAACAGCGTTGTTAGTTGTGTGCGTTGTAAAAAAAAGCCAAACGAAATTAACTTTTAGTGCGAAATATTTTACATTGAAAAGTGGGTATCTTACACATCAATTCATAAGGATGCAAGCTTCTGAGTGTTGTGTTCCACCGATTGCAGTTTTGCGGAATGATTCTGTATTGCTTTGTGCTAAATTAGATGCGTCCAACGCGTTACTGCAGCATTTAACACTTCTGGTTTGTGACTTTAACGTACATCGGCAAAATGGGGCCCAAGAGGACGATTGACGTGGAGAAAATTCCGACATGTAATTTGAAATATTCTCGGTTAATCTTAGGTCTTATAGTATCAAATGAATGAACAAAAATATTTGAAAGTTAAAATACGTAAACATTTTTTTGTGACGTATAAAATTGTACCTTTCTTTTACTATATTCAACGGTAACCGTGATAAATCGCTGAATTAGAAATCTCGTCTAACAAAACGCATACAATTAGTTTTTCAACAGTAAATTAACTAAGAAATATCACTAAAATCGTTTTAAAGGTTAGGAAAATAATGTGTCCGAATGTGCCCCACAAATGCAACATTTTGTGCAGAGGCGTATTGCATTGTTGCATTAGTAAAAATATCGTTGTACAAATGCAGGTCACTAGGTAATGAAAATAACTACTCATTCGTTCCAAAATCGGACCGATGTAAACGGATCTTGATGTTGATGATTGGCTGCAAAAATTGTCTAAATCTGCCTGAGACTCCACTACGCGTGTGAAGGAAATGTCGACTTAAGGGGGTATTCTAGTGTAGAAATTTGAAAAAATCGATTTTTTTTTTTATATTTTCAAAGCTTAACCTTTCAAGAATGTGTCCTTAAAAGGACAAGTCAAAATTTCAATTATTTTCAGAGATATAGCCATTTTAGTGACACGTCTTCAATACTGGCTCGGCTGGAACGAATTTTACTCGAAACTTTAAACGCGTTTTTCTCAAAACTACATTTTTCAAAACGGTTGACATGATTTCTCAAGTTCTATTGAACCGATTTACTTGAAATTTGGTGAGAATCTTCTCAATACATGTCCCTATCGCACGAACTATTATTATAACGAAATAATAATTTTTACTATTTTTAAAAAATTCAGAAACGTCCAAAAAAGTCAAAAAAAACGTATTATTTTTTCGGACAGCCGTAATTTGGCAAAAAAAAATTTTTTTTCGACTTTTTTTTAGTTAGTACGATAGCTGCATTTATGTAGATTAATAATCTTTTTTTTTTCTGATTTTGAAAATGCTTGCAATCGTGACAACATTGGCGCGCCATTTTTTTTGTAGCCCCCACTTCAACAACTCATAGCACTTTCAATTTTGTATTTTTTGACTTGTTTTTTTTTTTTTGTAATCGTGAAATAATAATAAACGCCTGATAAAAAAATGGATGGTAAAAATATTTTTTGTTTTTTGTTTATAGCACTTCAAAAAACACCTCAAATTCATGCCTCTACACTAGAATACCCCCTTAAGATACGATGGTATTGAATTAAATTGTGAGATGCGACGGTTTTTGACTTAAACTCGAACATAATAGCATATTTTTCGTCCAAATTCTAAATTAAATTCTGAGCTACAACGTTTTTGAACGAAATCCTGATGTATAATGTTCTTCAATTGTCAATGAGGTGAAAATCAGAAATTCTTCATACCCAGACATTACAGAAAGTTTTAATGAACTTATATTCTACACACGTTAGGGTAGTTTCTATTTAGGGCGCAGTAGACGTACACCCCCCAATCGACTCCAAATAAATCAAAAAACATTTTCCTATTTTTTTTCAGATTTTTATCTCAACTCTGACCCCTCCCCGTAAGACGACGAATTTATCCCCGTTTACATTCTCTTTATATAGTTTATTGTAAGAGTAATATATAATGTTAGAAAAAATCTGTAACTGCGAGATTTTAATGAGAATTCGTGCTGCTATCTGAGAAAACATTTGTATCGTCATACAAGGTAAACTGGACGAATCGCACGGCGTATAAAAGGAAAAAAAGTGAGATTTAGAAGCTGTGCAATTCGTCTCGTATATAAAAAACTCATACCTACTCTCTAAAATATTTAACACCCTTGAAAATCTCATGTGACCTCAAATCTTTGTTAACCACAAAAGCTCAATTTATGATTTTAAATTGCTTCATAGTCACTGTACACCTAAGTGCAAAAAATAACAAGTAATGTACTTGAAGAACTAATCAATCAAGTTGAATAGAAAATTCAAGTTTTCATCAGGCTGAAATTACTAACGTTAACTAAACGATACGTCAGGGGAAAAAATGATTGGGCAGTATTAAAATAATTTTCGAGGAGTTAGCTTTTCAGAATTATTGTATATTTTGTACGCTTATAATGGTTTACTAAATTTCGAAAAGTTATACAGATGCGAATTATTGATTTTTCCCAAATATGCATCGTTACGGTAACGTTACTAACTTCATCCTCGTAAGTGTTCACCATTATTGAGATCCGATGATAAAATGAACGAAACTGACTTAGTTACTTGAAAGTACGACATTGCGAAATTATGGCTGAATAGGGGAGAGTCGCGTAATACTGACCGGTTCGTAATCCGGACCAAATCTAGATCTCGTTCACATCTAACAGATCAAACAGCTTTGGTCGGTACTGTAAACTGGTACGTATTGCACGACTCTTCCTTATTGAATCGAATCATTGATGCTATCTTAGAATTCCTTTCGATCAAGATTGTTGGAGCGAAACCCGAGGTATATAAAAATAGGAATGGCCCACTGGCACAGGTTTTAGTGGCACACGAGCAACGTTGCACAAAGCGCAATGGCGCACATATCAGTAGCGTGCGTTAAATATGGCACAGAAAATTAAATTGTTTGCTCACAGCCTAATGGAACACAAGATTTTTGGTAGGTACACGAATCTGTGACACACATGCGTTCCTTCACAGGTATTCGGAAATTTTGTGTTCTACAAGATTGGTCCTATATATTTTTGCCCTAATTGTCACCATTTTGGCAGCGTAAGCCACGAAAGTGTCAAAAACGTGAGAGACCCCGTTTTATTTTTTTTTAAGAGTTTCTATTTTATTTGTTTATTACAAAATTAACTGGTGCTGCAGTACCAATGCCTCAGGTCTTTATTATTAACAATGTTCCGAACATTTTTCATATTTTTTTACTTGGTAGCTAACTAGTCGAATTTCACGCTTATTTTTGCTCCTATTTGACTAGTCTATCACCCTACAAGCTTCATACTCGTCACAAACCGCCTACTTTCCACACTTGTAAAATAATTACTATTTCTCCGCCGCTTAATTCGTAAGTAACTTTGACTAAATTTTATGCTAATTCTAACAATGTCCGACCCTTACTTTCGATTTCCTAATCAATTTTTTGTATAACTCCTTGAGATAAATTGATGTGCTATAATTACGGGACGCCAAATAAAAACGCCGCATGTTATATATTTATCGTGCGTCATAATTCCTGTGCGCCACAAAGCCTCGTGTTATATTACTCGTGTGCCATAATGCACTTATGCTGCGGGAACGTATGCCATTGGTATCACCTCCATAACAATTGACGCAAACAAGAAAATTTAACGTATAAACGAGAAAAACGTACCGTAGTAAATCGTACAAATGAAGTCTTACATGTATACAATTTATTGAAACTTCTGACTTGGAAATTTCGTGAGCTATTGATTTTAAAACTGAAGTGACAAACTAGAAAAGTCAGCTGGCTTGAAAAGATTAGCAATTCTCAAACTTTACGTATTTCCGATATTTGCGATGGTAAAAATTTTCAAATTAACATTTATTCGTTTTGGTAAATAACATGTGACGGTTCCACCAATTTTTCTCAATATATAAGCAGTTCAAGTTACAGAAAACCACATCGATTGCGATCAGCGTCGTGGCTAGGAATAGTGCAGCTTGGCGCAATCCCGCAGAAAAACACCTATTTTACCCATATTAGATGCACTTTTTTATCATTAAACGTAACAAAAATGGCGAGTTGAAGCTGTATAAGAGGCCGCAGTTACCAGCTGAATGCGTTAAATTTCTTTCTAATTGTCCAATGCAGTACAGTTCGATGCTCATGATTCTATGAAGATGTTAAAGTTGCATGAGATCCAACAAAAATTTTCCATTTTTGGCCTTCATTACGCTTTCTCAATCAACAATAATGCATGAAGCTGAAGCTAGCGGCCAAAGTTAGCAGTCAAACCCTTCAAATTTTTTGAAATTAAAAAATGCAGCTCAGTTTCATCCTCATTATCTTATAAAAATATTAGGGGTTCGAGGTATTTCGCGAAATTTTGATTTTCGAATTTCACTACTTTATGCGAATGAATATCAGGGAGTGGGTCCCCGGCCTGTGGCTACGCGCCTGAGGCCCGAGCTACGGGAGCGTGAGGGAGGGAGACGTTAAGTTAAGGGGGTATTCTAGTGTAGAGGCATGAATTTGAGGTGTTTTTTGAAGTGCTATAAACAAAAAACAAAAAATATTTTTACCATCCATTTTTTTATCAGGCGTTTATTATTATTTCACGATTACAAAAAAAAAAAAACAAGTCAAAAAATACAAAATTGAAAGTGCTATGAGTTGTTGAAGTGGGGGCTACAAAAAAAATGGCGCGCCAATGTTGTCACGATTGCAAGCATTTTCAAAATCAGAAAAAAAAAAGATTATTAATCTACATAAATGCAGCTATCGTACTAACTAAAAAAAAGTCGAAAAAAAATTTTTTTTTGCCAAATTACGGCTGTCCGAAAAAATAATACGTTTTTTTTGACTTTTTTGGACGTTTCTGAATTTTTTAAAAATAGTAAAAATTATTATTTCGTTATAATAATAGTTCGTGCGATAGGGACATGTATTGAGAAGATTCTCACCAAATTTCAAGTAAATCGGTTCAATAGAACTTGAGAAATCATGTCAACCGTTTTGAAAAATGTAGTTTTGAGAAAAACGCGTTTAAAGTTTCGAGTAAAATTCGTTCCAGCCGAGCCAGTATTGAAGACGTGTCACTAAAATGGCTATATCTCTGAAAATAATTGAAATTTTGACTTGTCCTTTTAAGGACACATTCTTGAAAGGTTAAGCTTTGAAAATATAAAAAAAAAAATCGATTTTTTCAAATTTCTACACTAGAATACCCCCTTAACGTAAAGACGTTACCACCCATGAGATACTGAATGCTATATTCTACTAGGGGTATACATAACGAATTTCGTGAATTTGTCATTTTCATAACCAACCGTTAAACAAACCGAAATATATTCTAAAAACACCCGTGACATCCATGAATCCTACAAATATTAGAACGTTTGGTTACTAATTCTGGTTGTTAGCTTCAACCTCGTCAATAACGCATATAGCCGTTAACTTTCGGATCATGAATTTGAGCGTGAATCTCTAACTCGATTGTTTCGCAAGCAATCAATCAGACATCACTTCTGTCCTTAGGAAAAAAGCTTTGAGGAATACATACGTAATCGCATAAAAAATGAACTTTAAAGTCCGCAAATTTCATAGCAACTATACGCTCCAAACATACATTCATATTACAGATTAAACAATGTCTTTTACACAACGCAAGCTGCATGTTTTACGCGTTTTTTCATCTTGTATCCCGTACTTAAAGGAACCATTTTTGCGACAGTACAATCAAAAGACCTAAAATCTTGTATTACTCAAAAGTGCTTATGTTTCTAATATGCACATGCGCATCCGGTATCGAAACTTGAATCTGAAAAAAATATGTAATACATACTTTTGTTACTGTGCACTCTGGAAGCAAGGTCGTCCAACTCTTCAAATATTTTCAATATTCTCTTTGGCTCGTGTTGCAAACTATGGAGGGTGGAGTAAAGGAGGACGTACTCATCTTTCGCGCGCGATGCCAAAATCTCGAAATATAGCAACTATAATCTAGAACTCCTGTAGGTAGCGCATCGGACGAATTTTACCAAGCAGCAGATATAAGTACACATTAGGGTGTTTCAAAAAAAGACTAATTTTTTTTTCTTTCTTATGGTGTCCAAAAATTGATAGTATACCTAAAAATAAAAATTTTGGCGCCAATATGAGCTCTTAATAACAACAGTAAGGTTTGCCTCTATCCATTTCTTTATTTTCCATTTAAATAACAGGGAAAATTTTTTTTTTTATTATTGAATTTTTATTACTTTGGAACGGTTTATCATAATAACAATCTGAAAAAAGAGATTTGTAGGAAATCTCACGCTCTACAAAAAACGTCTGAAGATCGAAGTTCCTCAGATCGATCGTTTCAAAGATATCAGCGATCAAAAATAACACTAATCAAAAATTTCAAATATTTTCCAATAAAACTACAAAAAAATATCATATGCCATATTTATGATATTTTTTATGTAAAATTACTTTAATTCTGTTAACCCGAGGCTGTAAACTTTTTTTTTTTTTTTGCTAATTAATTTAATACTTAACTCACAAAAAGCACAAATACATAAATATAAAGGTTAATAATATCACAATTGCAATAAAAGTAATTTTATAAAACTGTAATATTTTCAAGTTAAAAAATTTTTATAACAAGCTGTTAATATTGTTTTTTGTTATAAAGAATTAATTGTTCAGTAAAGTTTCTTAGTATTTAGTAAAAAAAAAAAAAATTTGTTACAAAAGAGACCCAAAAATCATTTATGTGATATTTTTAACCTTTATATTTATGTATTTGTGCTTTTTATGAGTTAAGTATTAAATTAATTAGCAAAAATAAAAGTTTACAGTCTCAGGTTAACAGAATTAAAGTAATTTGACATAAAAAGTAACATAAATATGGCATATGATATTTTTTTGTAGTTTTATTGGAAAATATTTGAAATTTTTGATTAGTGTTATTTTTGACCGCTGATATCTTTGAAACGGTTGATCCGAGGAACTTTGATCTTCAGACCTTTTTTGTAGAGCGTGCAATTTCCTACAAATCTCTTTTTCAGATTGTTATTACGATGAACCGTTCCAAAATAATAAAAATTCAAAAATAAAAAAAAAAATTTCCCTGTTATTTAAATGGAAAATAACGAAATGGATAGAGGCAAACCTTACTGTTGATGTTAAGAGCTCATATTGGTGCCAAAATTTTTATTTTTAGGTATACTATCAATTTTCGGCTGAATTTTTGAAATGAAAAAAATTTCTAGATTTCTCGAATTTTTAAGGGCAGCAAAATGTCGCAGCATTTTTATACCGAATTTTTACTCGATAAGAGGAATGCCCATAAAGCAGGCCACCTGATGCGTGCTGAATGAGAATCACCTAGTTATTTTATTGACATTACTATTGGTGAAAAACTAGGCAGCAAAATAATGCGGCAGCATTTTACTGTCCGTAAAAATCCAGACTCAATCGAACAATTTCAGATATTTCAGCAGTCGCGTCGCTAGTAACTGAAATCAGAACTGCTATAAGCATCGAAATTATGGTCGCAGAAACCCACGTCTACATGTATATAGATTCTCCGCCCTTATAGGGGTTAAAGGATGCATCAGTGAAACTTTATAATTTTTTTTATTTACGTGAAATTTCAACACCTAATAAAGCTTCAGAAAATAAGTGATTTTCAACAGGTTTCATTTAATTACGCTCCACACGTGGCCAATTATTATTCATGTAATACTAGTATGGTTTACATGTTCTTTTTTACCTGCGTTTCGTATGTAAAGTAATCGTTTCTACGACTGTACAAAAAAAAGAGCACTTTTACTTCCTTGTACTTGACAGTGCTCCGTTTCTCAGAAGCGGGATTTTTAAAAAAGCTTCTTGCAATGCAATTATTGTAAATGCTTTTTGAAAATTCTACGATTACTGGAGAACGTAGGAAACAAAGTTTGCTGTGGAAATTGCGACTCGACAAGCTACTGATTTATTATGCTACTTATTCGCAATGGACCATTAATTTTCATTCACAAAAATTTGTCTGGAAATTGACGATTCCGATTTATTGGCACAAGTACCGAGGTGATAATTTGTCAGATCGCAATTTTTACTCTCTTTGTTCCTCCGATAATCCTGGAATTTTTGAAAAATGTTATAAGAATTATACCGAAGGGAACCTTTTGAAAAACACCACTTCTTAACACTATTCCAAATTATGTCTGGACACATATCGAATATAATTGTCTAAAATCGGATGAAAACCAGTTGTTTTATGAAACTTCATTGTGAGTTCAAATTTCAACCAAATCGAAAAATTATAAAGTTTCAGTGATTTGTCTCCTTAATGCACAATATACTAAAAATTGACAACCAGCCGAGGGTGGTTTGATCTTTATTTTCACCCGAAATTACAACATGTAAGATAGCGCTGTGTGATATTCGCGTGCAATATAAAATTTTAAAAGAACAGATAATTTATAAAGACTTTTAACGATATGGTAGTCGTAAAGTATGACGAAGCTGAAGTTAGTAACGTTGACAGGAGTCAAGTTTTCGAAATTTTTAAGTATGTTTTGTTTACCGTGGTTTACTATATTTCAGACTAAATGTGCAAAGTAACGGTTTTCCCTAAACATGCATCGGTACTGTGACGTTACTAACTTCAACCTCATAAAGTACGCCAGTATGGTCGCGTTTTCCTGCCGTGAAGTTGAACTTTATGGACACGTGTCCAATTGAACACAAGTTTAACTTTCTGGCGATCCTAGAACCGGCTTTGCCGGTCCGCGCTCGGCTATAAGGTGAACCCTTACGGCCTTCGTACGAAAACTATTATTTCGAATATTGATGACTTTTAGACGCCCCTTGTATGGAGGTGCCCTGGTGTGTTCGCTCTATTGCACTATGCTACGATGCTGATTGAGACCATGATCATCATAAAAGTTCATTCTCAAAATATTGTCAGACAAAAAAAATTATCGAGTCCGCGCGCGTTGAAATGCGCCACCACGTCAGAAAATAGCAAACCCAATAAACAAAATGTAAAGCCATTGGTAACAAGTTTCTCGCGCCAAGACAATTTTTTTTTTTTTTTTTTTTTCCTACTGATCCGAATTTATTTCCTGCTCATTCGCAAACTTTCTTTCTTCTATGTGCACCGACTATGATTTTTGCTATAGTCATGATAGGAATACCCGATGTTTCAACCCAATTGCGGAGGTTAGTACAGAAAGAGTATAAGTGACGAATTTGCAAAATTCAAGCTAAGCATGGTTTCGTGTACTTGAAACTACCAACTGTCAGAGAAATAATCGTTTGCCTGAGTTGAAGTTTGACTGCGTCATTTATGTGCGCATCGTGTAGCTAGTGACTGAAAAGTTCAAATCGCTTGGTAGAAAAACGGTACAAGTGCACTCAGGAGCGTCTTTACTCATGAACTTGTAATTCTCGATATTATGTTCTTAATAAGTTGTAACACTGAAATGGCAAGAAATATTCGTGCAAAAATTGTATAAGTGCAAGGAATTGTGAGTATCTATAGTTTACTTATTCTAATAAACAGAATTTTGGGTATAAAATAGTATACTATTCTCTTCTAGACATTCCAATATATAATAGCGCTCCCACCCTTGCGGGGCATTTTGAAAGGGTTGATAACTTTGACCGTCAACATCTCAAATTTAGCAAACATGCAGTTATATCCTTTTTGCACTAACCCCCTCGATTATTAATCACAACGAAATCCTCACTATCGACAGCCCACTACCCATTACCAACTCGTTACCAATTAGAATTTTATTCCATGCTGTCATTTTTATATTTTCAAATGTTTTTGTATCGCGACTTACATTTTACTTATATTCTTCAGTCGAAGATTCCCAAATTGCAAGTTTTGAGCAAATTGTATTAGTTTTGTCACTTATGATCACTACATGAGATACACCGACTTGATTAAATATTTTTTACTTTACATTTAGAACTAGGGACTCGGAGAACCCCTGGAAGACAAGTTTGGAAGTAAATTAGACCAGTGTTTCAATTTTTCTTCACTATACTAGAACCGCCATTTTTAGTTTGGTAATTTTAGTTACCATTCAAAACTAGAACATGAACGAACTTTAAATATTGACTCTACATTCGACTAACGTTTGTAATTTGGGTCCAGTATTCTCGATTGCCGAAGGCAGATTCGAACTTAGTAATCTAGAAATCATTCGAATTTCAACTTTAAATTCAAAATATCCAGTGACTCAAAATACTTCTAGGTATAGAGTAACGTGGAAATAGCTTTTTAGAAATGTTTTTATCGTAGATGAATTCTATTCTTGCTTAATTTGATGTGTCATGTTTCATATATGAAACCCTACACTTTGAAGGGTAAGAAATAAATTTACATAATCGGGGTATGTGTCTGATGTGTGTAAATTCTTTCTGGGGAGATGAGAATTGTCGTTCGATAAATCTGTAATTATCATGAGGTTAAAGTTCGTAACTTTAATTTACGATGCATTTTTAAATAACAATCGTTGAAAATCACTAATCTATATTTAAAGCAAACCGCACTCATATTTTGGACTAAATTCTTTCAGAGTAGGTCTGAAATTGCAAATCAGTAATTCTTGTCTGACTGCTTTGTTACGTTAACGTTACTAACTTCAATCTAGTTGAATACCATAAAATTATTTATCGAGACAATCAAATGCGTTCTTTGTCAATCGATAAATAATCTTCGCTATCGAAATTATTCATTATGATTTGTGACGAGATTCAAACCATTCATAACTATGTATAATCTTGTTATAGGTGAAAATACTTGTGCCAAATAGTACTGCTGGTATGATAATAGGAAAGGCAGGGAACTATATAAAGCAAATAAAAGAGGAATCAGGCTCGTATGTGCAAATAAGTCAAAAAGCAAAGGACTTATCGCTACAGGAACGATGTATAACTGTTATCGGAGAGAAAGAGAACAATCGAAATGCATTAATTATGATCCTGGCTAAAGTAGCCGACGATCCACAGAGCGGAACTTGTCTCAATGTCAGTTACGCAGACGTTAGCGGTCCTGTTGCCAACTATAATCCAACAGGTAGTCCGTACGCCCAGGCGCCTGCAGGGACGCCGACTTACACATCTACACCTGGTCTGAACACAGGTAAATTTTAATTGTTATAAAATTTTTCTCAAGGGTCGTGCAATAAAAAATATAAAGCTCCTTAAATAATAACGATAATAATAATATTTTAAGCATACAGATTCTCAAAAAGTGGTACAATATGCAACTTCAAGGTGGTAACATTAATGCAATGAAACATTGAACAAAAAATCGATATCTTGCAACTTTAGAATGATTTTAGAGTTGAACTTTGCAACCCATGAGTATTAGGGTGCTTCATTTTTAGGCGATATTTTTTTTTTGTTTGTGCTACCTGAAAATCGGATACTTTATACAAAATAAAAAATTATGCCGCCGGGTAAAAGGCTTAAAGTGCAATAGCGGCTTAGCTCATTTAAAAATTCAATTTCCTATTTAAATAACACAGAAAAATTATTTTTTTCTATTTTATTCAAAAATAATTTTTTAAATTAGAAACCTGAATTATATAATGACTCGAGAAAATCGTTTTATTGTCTATAGTAAATTATTATTTGATGTAAAAATAATAAATCTAGATTTAGAAATGATTTGATGTGAAATATAATAAACATTCATCTTCGCAGCTCTATAACTCAAAAGATGTTGGTCGGGGGGGATTTACGCAGAGGAACTTTTTGTAGCAAATTTTATGCCATACAAAAGCTATACACGCGTTTTTTCCAAAAAAAATTTTTTCACGTCGAAAAATCAAGTTGAAACCGAAAAAAAAAAATTTTCCGTGTTATTTAAATAGGAAATTGAATTTTTAAATGAGCTAAGCCGCTATTGCACTTTAAGCCTTTTACCCGGCGGCATAATTTTTTATTTTGTATAAAGTATCAGATTTTCAGGTAGCACAAACAAAAAAAAAATATCGCCTAAAAATGAAGCACCCTAATGAGTATGTTCTGTTACTATAGGTTAACAAATTTCAGCCTATCCTAAAGTTTCTAAGTAACTATGTTTTCTTGAAATTATATTGTTACTTTAACATTACGAACTGCTTCCCTGTTACAATATTTAGCATCAACACTCGCAATTTTCAAGCAGTACAATTTGATTGATCTGTCGGGTTGTGATATCAATGATTAGAAAATAATATTCATGAAGTTAACATAATAGAATTAGAAAAAGAAACAAATTAAAAATACCCATGCACGATAGCTCGTGTAAACTAAATAATTGACCTTTGTTTGGGGATGAAAATTGTGTTTGTTTCAAGACATTTATTACCCACTTTAAAAATTTCTGTTGAACAAGTCGTTACCTTTTCATTTTGTGTTTTATATGCATAATTTTTATTATGATTAGTAAATTCCATAAATAGTTGAAAGAAACAAACATTCAAAAGTATACATAAAAAAATGGTAATACGATTTTATTACAGTTCCTTTTTTTTTTCTTCATGACACTCTTAATATTATACTGAAACTTTTTGGCTCGCGATCTCGCTATTCAATGAATTACACAACGGTCAGCTATGACATAGTTTTACATTGTTTTTATACATAATTGTCTGTTATCATTGGCATTATTCAAACAATCTAGTTCAACCAATAACTTAATTATACCTGATTTACTGTCTCAATTAAGGAGGTTGTACAGTGAATCAATACTTGATTCATAATTTTATTTCAAGACCGTCGTATGTCAAGTATTTACTAATACATTCGCAAACTGCCATGTTTTCCTTCAAAATGCAATAAAAAATAAAAAATTACAAATATGAGCTTCAATATCGATTATTCATTTCAAACGGCTTTAAAACGATAAAAAATTTAGTGGACTAGATCGATTTCACTCTATGATGGGTTATTTTATTCAGAAGATTATTTTCTGCAATCCTGCTATGGCCCAAGTTTTTTTATTACATCTATATCGTTAAATATTCAATTTGTCAAGATTGCATTGACATTGATTTTGGTTAACAAATATAAATTCGGAATTGACTATTAAGATGAAAGAAAATTTGGTTTGGTTAATTTGTGCAAAAGAGTTTTCTAACTGAAATGAGCCGTCGTGGAGTGAAATTGAATTGATTTCACTAAAGTTTTTATCATTTCTAAGCAACTGTAAATAAAACATCGATGTCGAAGCTCTTGTTCATAATATCAGTCCCTATTTTTCACATTATTGGGGCAAAGATTTAACTTACAATTGTAATAATTCCATAAATACTTCAAAGTTTCGAAATTATTGAACAGAATAATTTTTTTAGCACTCAATTTAAGTATTATTTCTGATCTTTTTAAGGCGATTATGTGATCCACCGTGGCCATGTGTGTTGTCATGGTAAACCGTTGTCCATGTTTCTGTTTACTTGTGGTTAGGAAAACCTCAATTTGAGTCTGTGCGTTTGCAAGCTTATTGTATATCACTTGAGCCTTAGAATCAAACATAGTGGTGTACTGCAGTTTTATTACTACTTTTATAAAAATTTAACTTTTGGAGAATTCAGAGAAACTACGAATGGTAGAGATTTTTTTCTCATAACTATGTTACTCACAAAAATAATATGAACCATGCATCAAGTTTTGTTTGAGTCAATTTTTTTAATTTTTGTTTTTGTACCAGTTTTCCTAAATCTACATTTTACCCATAAATAAGTATCCAAACCCACAAATAGCTTTTTTAAATAGTCGTGTAATCGGACTCACAGATTTAAATGCCACTGTTTCTGACCTCGGTATCTGACAGAAATTCTTTACCGTTTCAATTGAGTCAGTATTTCAGTGCAAAAATATCTTCAACTTTTTGTCATATATTTAAAAAAGTTATGGCTGTTCAACTTTTAGAAAGCTAAGTTTTTTCGTACTTGAATTGCCTTGTGTCACTGATTTTTTATATTTTCAGCAATGTTTCATTTATACCTTGACGTAACTGAGAATCAGCTTTTGATTTTTATACTATGCTTTCATAGAGTACCTGTATTTCGTTTTAAACAACATTAGTATTGGGAAACTTGTTATTCATTGGGAGTCGGTTGAAAATGGTTTGTAATGACATCACATTACAGCATAATGACAATAACGAAGGAACTAAATGACATTATGATTAACTAATTGATAGTATTTTCAATTTGTGAAAGTGAAATGCCCAGAAAATATCTTTGTTAACAATACTACTGAGATTTCTTAGACAGAGGAAACACATGACGTCACATTGGGAAATGTTTGAAAATTTTCCGAATCTTCTAAACACTCATTCGGTTTTTATTTTCGTGCAAAAAATTAGCACCTTTGATGAAGTTGATAGCAAAATTCTTTAAAAATAGGTATTTGTCGGCGATTCATAATAGTAAGAAATCGATATTCAAATTTTACAACCTCTTGAGAAGTTCGTTTACAAAACATTAACCTTTGAATTTCCTTGTCGCACCGTTGGAGAAGCATTTCCTCCAATGAGGTGAAACCACTTCTACCACATATGTGGTATTTCAAATATGTCAAAATTTCAAATTTAATTATTAAAGTTTCGTCGATAAAGTATACAAAAATAATTTCATGTGGCGTAGTGCTTGGGAGAATTTTTTTACTAGTATTAAAATAATGAATCAACTATTAATTTCGTTCTGTTCAATGAAAAATATGTTGAAAATTAAATTTATCTTCCCAATCTAACAAAATATATGAGAAAATGTCTATCTCAGGGGTTGAATCACAAGTTGGTGATTTGACAAAAATTAAATTTTCTTTGTAATCATACAATGAATAAGGCGAAATAAATAATCGCATTTATGTCATATTTCTAAAATATAAATTTCATCTTCATTTTTCCTCTTTTAAGAAGGGAAGTTACTATTTTTCGTAGTCATTATATCACTCACGACCAAAATATGGCAAGTAAAAAGTGCAAAACTCACTGAGTTAAGGCAGCACTCTGATTTCACTAAAGCGCTAATAAAATAATAGGGGAAGAAGAATTTTGTTAGTTAATAAATTCAGTGAACACCTGTGTTTGAAAAAGTCATGTTAGCCACACAGAAAGAAAAAAAATTGTTAGCAATTTTTCAATAATTTTAGAAATGATCAGAAGAAAGGCATCGGGAGAAAATATTTGATGTAATTTATTACAATCATTGGTTATACTGTTGTATGGATTCACCACGAATTACTCAAGGATTACCTTGAGGTTTAGAAAATTTACGATGGTTAATTCACGATTAGTCTCTGCTGTAAGATGTGTACAGTCCGGTAGGGAGCAACCTTTGAATATTAGTTTTACAAGGGTTATTTTTATTTTCACCAAACAAAGCCCCTTCATATGGTCTGTTGGTAGTTAAAATGTGGAGGGTTGAAAACCGAGAAATTGCAAACAAACCTGTCTTATCAAAATTCCAAAGACTGAATAAGTTTAAAGTCATCGATATTGATAATAAAACGAAAACTACTGTGGTTTCGATATTGTTATTCCATTTGTAAATTGCATTTAATTTTTAACTGACCATGCCGTTCAGCCATGTACAGAGTTCCAAATTATCACACAGCCTCTCTGTTGCAGTGAGTCTCCTGAACGGTCTGAGTCTGAATTTGAACTTAGGCGCAGCTATGACAGCTGGTACAGCTCCAGTCACAGCACAAATACTTGAGCACATAAAACTTACCCTGCGAAGTACAGGGTTCTCGGAACCTGCTGCCACTGAGATTCTGACTGCTATTGCTACTCTGGCAAAATACAATATTCTTGGAATGGGTATTGGTATGCCGTCGAGTGTGAGTTATTTGGGAACTCCTATGGACAGTACATCGACCACTAATGGCTCTAATAATAACGGAGGAGTATTTGGTCCAATTGGAACTGTCCCAGCCCTAGGATCTTCATCTCCTACACCTCGTAATGCAATTGACAGATACGAGCCATTTGATCCATTCAGGCAAAACAATACAGCACCAAACGCGATCCACCTAAACAACAATTCTTTTGGCTTAGGGACGAACCAGTTGTCACTTGTAAGTAAGAGTCCTACTCAGGTAGACACAAGCAACAAGGAGACCAAGAAAGTAGATATAGAAATTGCAGAGGTTATAGTTGGAGCCATTTTGGGGCCCGGCGGTCGTGCTCTCATCGAGATTCAGCACCTGAGCGGGGCCAACATTCAAATATCAAAGAAGGGAATGTTCGCACCTGGAACAAGGAATCGTATAGTTACCATCACAGGTTTTCCAAACGCAATTGGCACCGCTCAGTACCTCATTGAGCAGCGAATCAGCGAAGAAGAAGCAAAACGAGCTCGCCATAATGCAATTGCTGGAATGATTCATTGATTATATTTTATTCACCTTCCTCGTGCATAATCATTATCAAACTCTGTTCTCTTCATAATTTAAAACAAAACTAGGGCAGCTCATCTTTCCCTAATTTGATATTATCTTATTTAGCCACGTACCACCCGTTGTCACCTGTCCTCACTTTCACATCACCATACACACGCACGTATCACCTCGCCTCTTCTCGTTTATTGACTAAATAATCACGGTTCGTTGACATTTGTCTTATATTTAAGATTCTTACATTATAAATGTTATATAATATAATATATAATATAATATAATATAATATAACTACTACGATTGTTCTGTGATACACCACATTACGGGGCTTTGTCACACATGATACACTTACACTACATCACAGCCATATACGTATAAAATTAAAGTTGGTAGTGTTGTTAGTATACTTGGAAAAGGCACACCACTGTCATTGACAACCACCCTATTCGACATTAATGTTGTTAAAAATCCCCTTCGTGAATTATCCATTGATTGCAGAATTATTACATGAGCAAACCAAAACTTGGGCTGCATATTAGTTGCTCATATGTAAATTATCTCACTTTCTACATCTTGGATTCTATTCAACTTTTGACAGGTTGAGTAATGTTTATCTATGTGACCATGAAAAATTGTTATAACAATTTTCGAACAAACTTCCCATCGAATAGGTGGAAGCAGCGAATTCTTATCATTTACAAAATTATTCTGACCAAAAAAATAATAAACTATTCGTTCTATAGGGGTACTATCGATGAAATTTTTCTGCTTTATTTACGTGTAAATAGAAAGTAAACTTAAATAATTGTAAAATCAAGTAGACGACTTTGTGTGATAATTTCTTAAGAAATGACTAGCAACTTATGTTTTGGTATGATCATTTTTCGTTCTGACAATGAGGTATATTAATTGTTAATCGACTCACAATCAGCTGCTCTCTCAAGTTCTGTCCTATACGTACATTCACAGTTTGGTTCAAGAACGGTTGTAAAAGAAGCTGATAAGTATTGGACAGATTACTTGACCGCTGAATCATCTGTGGCAAAAATAACCATTTTAGAACGGCCGGATATCCTATAATACAAATGCTTTGAAACATTGGTAAAAGTAAAAGATTTTTTTTACGATGTTTCAAAAAATCTTTTGGCATCAATTTAATTTCATTGTAAGCAAGAAATGCAAATAGTATGTTGCATTACATTTCAAACGATAAATCAAATTGCTTTTATATATTTAAAAAATATTCTACTCTGTATCAATTTTGGTTTACCTACTTCCTCTACTCTTGAATCTTGCAACTAAATCGAATCTATATCTTGAACTTTCATATTAACGCGAGAGTCAATCTTCATTAGCATTGAATGCTTCTTTCTTGAAAGCGTTTTGTTCCAAGCATGAGCAGAATAATAAATTACCAACTTGCCTAATTTTATATAGATGTGATATAATTTCTATAACGAAGCTGAAAGAATAAATATTATTGGACAGGTAAAAAATATTAAATGAGTCAGGATCCATTTTTTTTTTTTTTTTTTTTTTTTTTCCTAGCATCAATGTTACGAAAGGGTGACATTAATTAGGTGGCAAAAGAACATTTTGGTAATTAAGACAAAGTAATAAACTAAAAAATGCTGTCTTAGTGCCGCCGCTTCAACCATTTACATTTCTGCTACAGATACATAAAATAAGTACAATTGTTAGCTGAAAGCGCTAGCTCACTGCACTTTAATTATGGTAATTACCTGTATATTTATACATATTGCATAAAGTAATTAATAATAGCATATATATGCTTATATATATTAAGCTGTTTCAGAAAAAATAATTTATTTTCCAAAGTGGCACCCCCTAAAAGGTTTGCTTTGGATAAAAAGAAGAATCCGGAAAAAGATGAGTGTTCTATGTTAAATCGTCTTCATTTGATTTTTCACATTTTTCTTACGTGTATTTTTAATTTCTGATAAAATATGTTGTAGCACTTCAATCATTATTTCTTTCCTGACATTTATATTCAAACTAAACATCACGATCCATAATGTAACAATATATCGAATGGGAATCTTATTTTCCTAAATTAGAAGTTCATGATAAATTATCACTATTTTATGAAATTGAATTAATAATAAAAAAAATTGTCAAATCGAGACTTAATATTACATGTGTGGGTCTCCTTAACGACATAAATTTATATTTTGATTGATGTAAGAAACTTTTTTTTTTCTCTATTCTTGATAAATTTAAAAAAATTCAAGAAAGTGGAATATCAAATAAGGACAATCTTCCACGTAACGTAGAACGCTCCTCTTTTCCGAAAATCTTTCTTTTAACTAAACAATATTTTCAGTGAGTGCTACGTTGGAAAGTCCCATATTTATTTTCGGAAGCACCCTAATATACATATATTATACATATATGTAACAAAAAACGAGAGAAAGAGATCGCGAGTGAGAGAAAAATAATATTATAAACATGGATATATATGTATAAATAAATGTGTACTAACATGTATATATTTATACATACGTATCATATATATATGTCAAGAGGTTGATTTAGATTATTACGAAAAGAGAATTCATATATAAAATCTAAATAAAATTTAAATAGATACTTAGATATATGTATATATACGCATGCACGTATGCGCGTATAAAGAAAAAGAGAGAAATATGTGTTTACATGTATACATATACACGCATATTATATGTAATATATATATATATGAGATATAATATATACCGAAGCTATGAAAATGATATTATAAATATTGTAGGAAAAATATTTTGCGTTCGTAAAAAAATGAAAAAAACTTATAATTTTGGCCATAAATTATGGTACATTTAATTATCGATGGTTAAATTTCTACTATGTATTTTCCAGTACACAGTTACAAAGAAAGAATTAAAAATGATTAGGTTTTAGTTAGGTTGATTATGAAACAAAATATAGCATTATACTTATAAATCTAAATTATGGCAGGTGAGCGCATTGTTAATTGCATTTGCATATGCCCGCCGAACCGACCGAAGCATAATAATAATTTTCCATGCAGTAATTGTTCACAAATAACCTATCATCAGAATCTGTCATAAAAACCATTACCCTAGATTTATACTAGCTACTTACTACACTTAGCGGCATTGTCATGCATCACCATAATCCCTTGACTAGCAGTAGAGCTGTTGTTGAGTGCCTGGCTGCTGGCAAACATATTGATTCTGTCATTCATGTAACATCATATTTTATACACAATCTGCTTGTGATAAAGTTATGAAATAATTCACTTTATTCGATCAGTCTCACCCATGGAGATGTAAATATGACATTCGTTTCGAGATAAAACTATAAGCTGAAATGACAATTGTTTGAAATTATTGGACGCAAATGATGGTTGAAGAACAAAATACGTGTGTTAGCAGTCTGCAACCTCCAGTAGCGCTGTGTTATTCTCTTGTTTAAATCTTTGTTTTGTACAGTTGAAGATGATATAATTCACTAACGAAATGAGCATATTTTGTACGTGTATGGAATGTGCTATAAATATATTCATTTGAAAAATATATAATCATATATACAGCTAAGGTAAACAATTACACACAGGTTATAGATGTAGTTGCATAGAATTATAGTCTCTTTAACCTCGTATTGAATGATCATCGCAGGTTCGACGAGTTAGTCAATAAATAAATAAAAAATGAAATATCTATTAAATGGGTAAATAAATAACAAATGATATATCTATTAAATGGTTAAATAAATAACTATCATTCTCTGGCACGTGACGATATAGTGTAGCAATCAAGGAACCATAGAAATTGCATTACATCGATTCGCTGGAAGTTCAACATAAGTAGAATCGCGTTAACGATTACTAAAAATAACATTTTACCACTATACGTGGTATATGTGTTAAATTAATTGGCTGTGTGTACTAAACCACATCATGATTCACATTTGATCATTCATCATTCGACACATATGCTGTATGACCATGTATGAGTGGTATAAGGTTATGAATTCCGGTCAATTTTCTCGTTCTCTTGAGAGCCATCAACTGCTGTACATATTTATGTAGTAGTAGTAGTAGTTTCTCAGCTACTTAATCAGACGATACCATATGGAACATGGAAAAAAAATTGATCAATGTTGGCTTCGCATAATTCAAGTAACGTAAATATTTCTGGATTTCAGAACATTGAAACTGGAGTTTGGTATCTAATGTCAAAAGTGCACAGTTATATCGGGACCTTTCCTCTAAGTACACTGATAAAAAGAATATCTACACTACACTAAGGTGCAATTGCAGATATTTTTTCATTGGCTATGAATATTCTCAGGGCCACTTAGCTTTCATGCCTTAAAAATGACATCTACATTATCTATTTGGTTTAGGTGCGGCCTTCAGGGTCACTGTTAAAATCAAGACAACATTAGGAAATTTACAAGTAGTTATCATTTTCAATACCAAACTGTTTTCGTTGGACCATCACATTGGCCATCAATGTTTCCTGCTTCAAATTTATTTCACATATTGTGTCACGCTATGAAACTCGTCTCTGTGCCTGAACCGAACTGATGAATCTACCATCCTATCACTACAATTTCTGTTGTTTCAAACATGCGAAGCCAACACTATTCTTTAAAAAATTACGTGACTTGAAATTATTTCCCCCTTGAGTGTGATAATGTCTTGCATGTTTCAATCATTGCCACTGAATTCAGCAGCTGTGGAAAATTATGAGACGGACTTTACGTATTCACCTAGTTATGGTTAAAATCGGTTTCTCGTTCACAGCCTCCTTCGCAAGAAATACACAATTGACCACACTGTTTGAACATATACTTCATATATGCACGGACATATTTTTATGACTTAACCATCCCGCTATTGTAGCTGTTTTTTGCGTTCATTACACTTTTACGTCGGATTGTTTTCCCAATTGGAGCTCGTATTTCCAACATAATACCTTTGCCATTAGCTACAGATAACAAGTCGAATAATGAAAAGCAAATTGGAAAATGAACTTTTGAATAGTCAAATTGTTATTTGCTGCCTTATTATGAATGTGGTGTGAGCAGCAATTTAATACCAAATCTGCAGTTGCATTAGAGGGTGGAAAATTTATCGAACGTAATCTGTGTTAAATATCATTTAAAACAAAGTTGAACGATTTTTTAATTCCTTATTCAGAAAATCTGCCTTAAATCGGAGGTTTGACATTCTGACATACACGTGCAAAGTCCCATAGGATCAAAAAAAGAGAGAAGGAAAACAAATAGAAAAAGAAATTACAAAAATTATAATATGTATATTATTATATATAGAAGAGATCACAGAGGACTATATTATTATATTGAATTCCATTGATTGACAATAGAACAGATGAAATTGTTATATGTGGTAATGAAAAGGATAAGCTCGTTGAAAATCAACGTAAAGTTAAGTATAAATTGCACTCATGCAAACTCGTAAAAATACTTTATTAGACGCAAGAGTCGTTGTTACATTGTTGTACGTTACCCAGGCGCGTATATTTATAAAATATATATATTATTAATTAAAATGTAAGAGTACATCAATCGCATCCTAACTATAAGAAAATAGTAAAATGCAAACCATTAGAACATTATTGTATTGATGAATTCATTATGAAATCATTCATATTAATGGTACATACGTTTGGAATGTTTGGAAGGGTTTAACAAAAATGTACGTAATGTTATTAATTCTTCGGAAGTGGGAGATAGGTTTAGATTGTTAATGTGGTATAGTGTATCAGGCAAACGGAAGCGTATGTAAAGAATAAATTAAAAATTAGAAAAGAAATTATAATAACAGAAAACATTGGTCGAGATTGTTATTATTACGGTAGAAATAGCGAATAGCAGCTCGGGGACAAAGAAAAATATTGAGTACCTTGTTGAGTATAAGTAGTCTATCGCTCAGTCACACATACCAATCGCTCACACAGAAAGGAAAACACAAACACATATTTAATAATAATATTCGCACATTTTTACACACTTAGGCAGGTTTAATGAAATATCCAACTGTCGTCTTAATGTTATACTATGTCTCTGTTTATATTTCCATTGCGCACTGTTGAACGAAACTTTTCCAAATAATTTTTGTGGCATTGTTACGTGTTATTTCTGGTTTAAAATCACCATTATTTAGCACTCTATTATCAAACATAGAAATGTGATTGCAATACCAATTAACTGGCTGCACAGGTGAAGCCAGGGAAATATTCGTCACAGATACAGTACTATTAAATATTGTACCTTACATTCCTTTTGGCTATAATGTAATTTAAGAAACCGATCTTGTGCATGTTCTCGTACCAATTTTTTGAGTTACGAACGATGCTTCGTATCATATGTTTGTTCTACCACCTCCACATTAGAATGTAATACACATATTCTCACGACAAAAGTATTCATGAAAATTTTGAAGAATGATGTGGGCTATCATTTCTGCTACATTATTGCATATATACATACATATGAAGTTTGATTTCTACTTTTCCATACAGGAGAGCTATATTTGATTTTTCATTTAAATGTCACATTTACAATCAGTTTGAATTGCATAACATATGTATATACATGTAGTGAGCTTGGGAAAGGTTGGAAAAAATCTGACATCGCTATTGGTCGTACCTTGTCAAAAGATATTTTATAGTAAAGAATGAGAGGTCGAACTATAAATTACAACCCAACAGTTGTGGCAGCTTTTTTGGAACTTCGTTTTTGTTAAGTTTTGTTTCATTTCACCACATTTTGATATGAATCATGCAGTGCATTGTAAAGTTATAACGACACTTTCTAGTAACACCCATTAATCAAACGCATAAATTCTCACTTTCAAACAAAAAAAAAAAAACATGATATGTGTGTCAGTGGTATCATGTATATTTAAAATCTCAAATTAGCCAAGATTTTTTACACTTACCAGCCGTAATCGTGGAATGACATTCTGTACATTGGAGATATTTTCTAAATCTGTTAAATATGCGTTGCTGGCTAATTCTCTTCTACATACATTGCTTCCTTATAAATATCTATCTTAATACATATAGTATTGACATACCTATATCCAATTTACAATTTCATATGTCTGGATGCAGCTACTTCCTGAGACGTTTAAACACAACATTTTTTCTGACGGTTGCTGTAATTTAAACTTTCAACAATTTATTATATTTAATTCTATCTGAACAAGAAAAACCTATTTTTTTCATGCACTTGTAGCAGAATGTAGCAAGGAAATGAATCGTTACGCGAACACTGCGTGATTATCGAGTAAAATGTCTTGGCATGAATCGAAAGCTCTTGGAAAAGTCCATCCATACATGCTGTTCTATTTATCATACAACTTGTGATTATACAGAGTGAATTTCTATCGATTGCATGGTCCGTCGTCTGTTTAAATTTAATTCGCCCGCGCCAATAATCGGAGAGCGGCTGTTTGCCAACGCAACTACTGTCTCTAACCTCAAATAATTTGAAATTGTAAATTAAGTATAATTGTAGCGACACTGTCAAAATTTTTGACGCTATATACATTACGGCAAACTGTTTAAATTTATGACGGCTGGTCACCCTATCAACTGTCGCACTCGGAATTGTTGCGCGTTCACATTAAATTCTAGCAGACAACGGACCATGCAGTCCTTAGGAATACACTCTGTATGCAAAATCATGGAGATTTTTTCATTCATCGACCTGACAAATATACATCTTGCAACCATGTAATAATTCTTTGGACTTCTACATATATACATGAACGTTCTACACCTCTGGTGTGTTTGCCTGGGAGCCACAATTGATAATATTATTATTATTGATTTTACTATTATCATTATTATTACTACTATTATTGCAGCATATAATGCTACTGGAATATTCTTTTACACCCAAGCAACATTTATTTGCATCAACAAATTGTTATTTTTTCATCACCAAACTATTCCATTCAATGTTAAATAATTATAAATAAACATAATATATTAACTATTTTCATTCATGAAAAGCATCGTTACCTGTACGACAAGTGATCATAAGAGCATAATAAACAATCGCTCATTAAATGCATTCTGTTGTTTTTCATTTCACTACCCACCTACCATCCATCCAGGTACTGATCAGTGCCATCATCTGGTCATTAATCATCTTGACTTGGCTAGGTAGAATCCTGATTCTCAGAATAGAAGAGACTTTGGTTACACTGATTATTGCTAGTGAAAACAAGTTACGTTTTCCAGGGTCAATCTGGAAAGCTTTTGTCATAATAGGGTAGTAAATCACCAATATTACATTATTCACCTTCACATCATTTAATGCACTTTAGACCGACCACCTGCTGGCGAATAGTTTGCAAAATGTCAAGGAACGTATAAAAAAAATAACAATGTACATACAATAATATTTATAGTGATCCCTGATGTGCTTCGTATACCCTAGCTAATATTTTCTATCACAAATAATGAATTGCAAGAAATAACCGACCAAGGTTGATCAGATATAAATATATATCCAATTTATCCATGGCCTTCTAAGAGTGGGAAAAATGTTTATAAATATTGGTTCAACAGGCAGGTTCTTGTTAGTGCTGCAAAAAACCCGATTTTTGTGACGTAGTTAACCGATGAGCGGACTAGTGACGAATTTTGGTTTTAATCCATAATTTGTTTCCCAAATAAGACAACCTTATGGGTTTTCGATGTTTTTACGTATAGCATCATAAATAAATAGGTTATACAATAGATATTACACCCTAATATATATATATTATATATATAGTATGTATACATTAGTGTGATCCTTAATTGGGTGTCGGAAAAATTTTCATTGAGATGCCTCCAGATTTGTTCCAAATCGTTCAAAAAAAATCTGTGTAAAATTTTAAGCCTTTACGTCATCTGGAACACGTGCCTCTACTTATAAGCTCCAAAATTTTGAAATGTAAAATACGTATAGTTTTTACAGTCAGTTAATTCGTTTTGTATGATTTCGGTATAAATTAAGGGACTGATTTGAAACTTAGCAGAGTCGTTGGTTACAATGATGTAAACAAACCCTGAAAATTGTTATGTTTCATAATTATTGTTCCCTGGTATATAAGCCTAATAAAAGTTAGGTTATTAACCTTATATACAAAAATAAATATATTATAAAATTAAGATGAAAAGTTTAACCCCTTGTAGCCCAAAATCATAAATTTTAAAATAAATAGCATTTAAGGACTTGTCATTAATACCTTCCGTATGGATTTTGTAGGATCTTATTTAGTTTGTTACAGAAATGTCACAAGGAGCCCACAAGGGGTTAAATTTTCAGGATTCGTCCGTATCATCATAAGCAACAACACTGCCAAGTTTCATATTGGTCCCTTAATTTATATCAAAGTCATACAAAACGAAATACCTGGTTATAAAAACTATATATATTTTACACTTAAAACTTTCGGAGCCTAGAGGCACGTGTTCCCGTTGACGTAGAGGCTTAAAACTTTACCCAAATTTTTTTTTAATAATTTGCAACAGATCCAGGGGGCGTTACGTTGAAAATTTTTCCGAACCCCAAATGAGGACCACCCTAATATATATAGGCCTGTCCACCAATTATCAACAAATGAACGGGGCGTAAAAAACTCGATTTGTTCGAAATTTATACCTGTTGTAGTGTGTACTTAGATTGAAAAGTTCACCAAGTTTGAACTTTCTAGGACTCAGCGTTCGCGAGAAATGCCACATCAAAGTTTAATCATTTCGACCTAATTCAGGTTTAAACGCCAATTGTTTTCGTATCGTTATTGGCACATAAAAATTATGAGAAACTAGGTATCTTATGTGAAAAATTCTCACCTTTCCGAATGTGTTATTCATTTTTAGATAACTTTTCAAAATCAATCTCAAAGAGATGTTTTTCCGCAAAAAACCGCTTTTTCATGCGCCACCAAAATTTATCTTACTTTTCAGTTTTTCATGTGAAATCCGAGATTTTTTCAGTAAGGAACTTACTAAAAATTAAAGTTATGCAAAAATAAATAACATATTCGGAAAACTAACAATAAGAATTTTTCACATAACATACTTACAATTAGATTCCTTATATCCTATAACGTTGTACAAGATGGTGTCCACCAATTACATGTATATAGGTTTTCACATATACTTTGGTACGTGTCATTCACAATTCGAAATTCAAGAAATTGTTGTTCGCGGCACCTGCCACATAAGATTGATATTTTAAATATTCATTTTTCATGCTCAATACTATGTGGCTTATAGGAAACCCGAGCTGTACCCGTTTTATCAGAAATCGATCTTATTTTTAATTTGATGTCGATTGCATTCAGACTTAATATCGAGTTTAAACAAAACATTAATCTTCGTGAAAATTCAATGACTTACATGTTTGATTAAAGATGATGCTGTCCGTCATTTTGAATGTTGAATTATTCTTCCATCTCAGATTTTATTCTGTGATACGCACAAATACACCCGACAACTTGTAATTTTTCAAATCAGTTGGTGGGCACGTGCTCTGGCTAAAATATTTCAAATTAATAAAGAACGTAATCCTTCTCGATGACTATACATCTCACCGAAACAAATTATGAAAGCACGTTTATGTAGTACCTTCTGAAGATCTACAAAAAAGGTCTGGACATAAATTTGTACATCTCATACCTCTATCGAGATATTTACAAAATACGTGAAAATTATTTATTTTATTTATTCATGACGCTGCGTTTGAAGTTAGAAAAAAACCGCAACGACATCTTATTTGAGAAATACACTATCGGCTAATATCAACATTCAACAATCACTAGTACACTTGTTGGTCGGTCATCTCTTTTCTAAGGTCTTTGAAGGGGTTGTAGGCAGCACTACATGGCATACCTGTAAATAAATAAGTATTCGGTGTAATCAATAGTTGACTCGATAATTGTTTTTAACTTTTATAGGTTTAGTGAATCTTTTTTATTATATATTTATATATAAAAAATACTAACTTTTACATATCATATCCGTACCTGTATTTGATTTCACAGGTTGACCTTGTCTAGCAGCCTATCTCACTGTAAATGTTGTTCATAACTCCAAAATTCAAGGTAGCCCATCCACTTGATTACCATACACTTACGTGAATAATGATTAATTTGCTGGTTGACGAACTTGTCAGTACAAATTATAATGTGCTATCCTTGGCGGTAAAAATAATAAATATAATTTTAAACGTATACTACATTAGGATAATTGAAACGAGAATAAAAACTCTTGGATATTTTCTATCAATATGCCATAACATTAACACTCTGAAACCTACTTTTGGCAACCGATAGTCTGCAGTAATTTACAACTTTATTCAGATAACGATTGATAACCATTCGTCATTGGAATTACGGTTAAGTGCGTACGAATAACCTCATTTTAGCTTCTACTTTAACTAGTCAATAGATAAGTAAATATATTTTTTTACCCACTGATATAAGAACAACATAAATCATGTTGGTATAATTAAATAAACTGTCGCTCAAATATAAAAAGAATAAATAGAAAAGTGAGAATCTATGGAAATATGTTGAAGAATATACCTACTTGGTTGCATGGAAAAACTGTCAGGTATGCAGGTGGAGAAGAAATGAATAAATTATATATTTTGTATAAAAAACTTAAAATGATGTCTGTTATATTTATTTATGTGCTACTTAATTGATAATAACTAATAAAAATGGCATGATTTGTTTCTTTATACAAGGTTCGGGAAATTGTAAGTTCACCTTCCTTCAAGAATCAACAATATGACATACCGAAGAATATTGCATTAGTCACTGTTTGGAAGTTGAAGAGGGCCGGTTTTCTCGATCGAAGTGAACGTGATTCTCTGGGGAAAACTTTAGGGGATAGGCCGTGGAAAAGAAAAGACAGTCACGAAAAAGTCACCTGTACTATCTAACAAGAAGTTTATCTTGAAAAAGAAGAGTTCGAAAGAATGTATGATGAAAGGAAACCGAAATTGTAATTATAATCGAAGAGCGATGCTCAAAACGTCGTTATCGTGCCGTTCGAAAATAAAGGTAAACACAATGATTAGGGAATGTCGAACGTGTCGAAGGGGCCACACATGAAAAACAGTGAGGTGAGGAGTCCGCACGAGAGATTAGCCGGTCTGCTGATCTTCCACGCCGAATCCCAAACCCTCGAAGTTTTCTAAACAGTCACAGCTTCTATTTTCAATCGTTAAAAATGAAAATTGTTTCTTCGTCCAAGTATTTCGTATAGCTTCATATAGTAACAAATTTTCCGAACTCGTATTTTTAATGAATAATCGGGTAGTATATGATTAAATCTTTTTGCACATACTATGACATAGAATTTATTCTTCTATACAAGCATTAAATCTACATGATCATTTTTTTCACTTAAAAAATATCTATGTGTATCGTCATACTGTATTTTCAGTTTTGAAGAATCACTACTATTAATAATTATCATAAAGGCTTACACTTGCTCATCTTGCCATTCCATACCTGGTTTCTTCACATGTCCAGATGTTTGCGATCTTAAAGTACCTAAAGCGGATGTAAAAACAATGCTGTGTTTGACATTATGATTAATATTTTGACGGGTACATTCAACCCATACTTACTTATGGTAGCTACGCAGTGTCAAATCCCATCAGTTTTCCAAACTTCAATCGAAACTGCAGTGTGCTCAGAATTAAAATATATCAAATAAGTGTCACAAACTTTGAATCTAAAATAAAGAAGTATAAATATTCTCTACGCTAATATCCATACTTTAATCTTTTAAAACGCTTTATTTTTTTACTTTACTAAAGTGTACGAGATGAGTTGATTAGTATTTTTACAGTCCGTGCAAGGTGCTGTAGCGCGAACTACTGTTTTAAAACATTTTTACGTTGTACATTTGTGAGTTCGATTTTACACACGCTGCCAATTTTAGTTTGAAAATAATTTTGCATTCCATAGAAACGAAATTGTTGAAAGGTGTGGGTGCCCAGCAACAGGGCATTTTACTTAAAATTCCAAAGAACCCCAGGTTTTCCAGACAAATATTTTCAATTTTTCCAGCGCAAAAGGGTCATTGTTTTATGCTTAACAGGTATAAAAATACAAGACTTATAGCGTTTTTATTATTGACTGACTTTCATTTGTACTCAACTACACACGCGCAAATCTTCTCCTAAAATTCTATTATACTGTCTCATTTTCAGAATTGAGTTCAAATTAATTCTAAGTTTCACTTTAAAGTAAAAATCTCAAACTTATGGCTTCTTTTGTCATACGCTAATATGTGGTGTTGCAAGGGCGTGCAGAGTAATGTTAACTGTAGTTATACTGTATCTCAACGGCACAAATTTATTTAAAGCGTACATACCTGGGTATGCATTGCAAATTCCCCGATTTTTTGTTAAATTCCCTGATTCTCAGGTTCTTAAGCTTCTCCTACCACTGAATGCCCGAAAATTTGATTTAATTTTGAGTATTGAATTTTTTAAATGTTGCGAAGAAGGACCGATGACGTAAAAAATTACTCCTTTCACGGTTAATCAAAAACTGAATGATCAATTTCAAATTAAAAATAAGTGTACATACACAGAGTCAGAGTTCAAGAAGCTCCGTCACTCTGAGTTTCAAAATATCGGTTTAAAAAAAATTCTATTCAGTTTAATTTTAGATACATTTGAGTTTCGTGAAGTTAAAACACTTTGATTGCAACAATATAAGGCGATTAGCATGCGGGGTCTATTCGTAGGTGTTGAGCGCCGACATGCAGTAAACGTTATACCTACCTACTCGAAACATAAGAAGTTCATTTTGTAGCAGGAATCGACGGTTAAGGGTGAGAAATGAATGTATAACTTCATATTATAAATAAAGTCAGTTCTCTTAAAACAGTGTTCTTAAAAATGGTAAAAATAATAATGCAAGATTACTTATACCAATTCAAGTGAAATTTTGCACATGTTTAGAACAAAATTATTTTCCATTGAAACCAGGTTTTCTTTAGACCATTAAGTTGCACGCAGGTGCGAATTCATTCCAGCTCAATTGATATTTGGTAATGATATTTTTGATAAAGGGTCAGGTTCTAAGACATTTTTAATCAGTAAAATAATAGTTTCAGATTTGCTACTAATATCCACGAGATTTCTTACCAGTTTCCCTTCAATTTCAAAAGAAGTAAAAATCGCTCAACTTCAAGTCAGTGAAGTTATTTGGCGTCAAAGTCACACATTGCAAAGGGCACAGCTGGATAAGTATGCCGAACCTGCCCCCCCACCACCCCGCCGATTTCTATCGACACTTTGGGGATCATTTTGATGCCAAATAAAAATAATTCATCCGAAATTTCAGCTCATAATCTTAAACGGCTTTCGAGTTATTGAAAAAAACCGCTTTATTGGATTTTTTTCTTTTTTTCAATAGTGTAAAATTAAAAGTCAGTAAATGGTGTTTTTTTTCCCAAATACTTAGGAGCAAAAGAGATGAAAAAATATTTAAGTAAAATCATTTTTTTAACTGCGTTTTTTTAGACATGCAATCGCCAAATTGTAACAACAAACGTCTTTTATACTTCTTTATACTCGGGAATTTTTCAATTTTGTCTATTTGCTGGAACATATGAAATAAATTAAAAACTAAACTTTTTTTTAGAAAACTTCGTGTTTAAACCAACTGATACTATTTTATTCGTAATAACTCATACAAATAATCATTTCGTGAACAACAAATGAATATTTTACTACGAAGATACCAATAAGATTAAGAAATATGTGAAAGAAATCAGATTTAATTCTCGTCACTATATTCATTAATTACTATAAGCCTCCAATATGTAAAAACAAGTGAAAATATTATTAAAGTTCAAGTCAAATCTCAACAAATCAATACAAATACATATAGTTGCTGTATCGAGTATCATCCTCACAAGAATGAGATAAATGGGATTTGTAAATATTGCTGTGATTGTGCAAATGGCAGACGTACGGTTGGTTGCTGTTCTTACACAGCAGCGATAGTTCGTTATCTATTACATGCTAGATATTTGTAAAACACTGTAGAACAAGCAGAATTTTTGCGTCGTGTTTTTAATCATACAGAAAACTGTGTATTCATTCATGTGGATAGTGACGAAGAATAATTCTATTTGATTTCCGTCACATATTTCTTAACCTTATTGGTATCTCCGTAGTAAAATATTCATTTATTGTTAAAAAATTATTATTTATATATTTTTTACTGTTAAATTAGTATTAGTTCGTTTATACACGAAGTTTTCTAAAAAAAGTTCATTTTTTAACTTTTTTCATGTTTTACTAAATCCAAATAGTTTTCAAAAAATGGCATCATATTTGAGGATCATAAAGAAAATATTTTTTAACGTCATTTGCTCCCAAGTATTTGGGAAAAAAATCACCATTTACCGATTTTGACTTTTATACTATTGAAAAAAAAAACGATAAAAGCGTTTTTTTCAATAAATCGAAAGCTGTTTCAGATTAGGAGCTGAAATTTCGGGTGAATTATTTTTATTTGGTACCAAAATGAACCCCAGTGTCGATAGAAAACGCCGTAGGAGCAGATTCGACATGCTTATCCGGCTATGCCCTTTGCACCTGTACTCAAGCCTAAGGACAACAGGGATTTATTTCATTAAACGGTCAAGTTTTTTGTTTAAACAGCATTGAAAGATAAAATTTTCCCCATAAAATCGAAGTGTTATGTTTAGAGTGACGTGGGAACAAGGTTCTCGTTGAATTTTTAACAATTCGTAATTAAAATTGTAGTACTTAATAAAATATATCAAAAATTAATAACTTGCTTGAACGTTTTCTACGTGGTCTTTGAATGTACAAGAGATCGTTCTTCGGTACAAGGTGTTAGATTTCAATCGTGTAGAAGGTAAATTAGGAAATACCGAATCTAGGCTTGACTTTCTGTGCGTGATGAACAGGGAAAGATGCGTATAAAACAAAAAAAGTATAACTTTCATTCGAGCAACGAGTGATTGTATGCTTTTGAAGTAAACTTAAAAGTAAAGCACACTAACAATCTTTACCTTTCAGGTTGAGGAATGCATTAAATGCTACGTATAACGTAAACTTGTTACTTTCACAATTTCTAGTACCTGAAATCTCAAAGTCATTGGTACATATGGCAAGAAAGCCGAAATGTAGAGAAATGAAAGGTACCCATGTAGAATACTAGAAAGATGCTTTGTACTTTTCATTCCTCAAATATCAGAATATGGATTGAGCACGGTAGGTTAATCTATCATTATTACCAATGAACTCTTATATTGTTTAAAGTAACCACCTAATTCAATGTAAGGTTGAATTTGACTTCATTATTTTAAACGAACAGAATTGATCTGTAATATTATATCGATACAGATTGCCTTTTTTAAAAATTGTGTCTTACTAATACAAGGTAAACATAAACGCAAAATTATATTATCACAAGTATAAAAAGTAAACTTTTGATTTTAAGCAACAAAACCTATTTTTAATAGGTTAATAAATTTTAGAAAATATGATGCAAATATTATACATTGACAATATTACCAATTTAGATTAAAAAACAAGATAATAGGCAATTAAAATGAAACTAAGAACAAAATAGGCCAACATGTATTACTCTATACAAGCATAGAAATGGTGCCATAGTTTGAAGTAGATGTCGAAATATCTGTATATGCAAGATTTCATATTGTGAATATTTTGCTCGTAACTTTTCTCTTCAAATATATTTTTATTGTACGTAATTACTGTATTATCTTCGCTATTCACCATGTCTGTGCTTGAGCGTAGCTTTCAAGTGGTAAAATATAACTCAACTCTTTTTGAATATAACCATAATTACAATTGAGCTCGGTTCATATTTGCCATTTGTCGCTCGAAATTACTATTTGACCTTCGAATAGTTTGTGTTGGTTTAGACTTTTCAAACGGGAATCCAGATGGAACTCTCTCAAATTTCAGACCGAGAAGAGTAAAGCAACAGTTGCCAGATGTGGATCTAACTTTGAACTGTGAATTGGTCTGAACATAAGTTAGGGTTTTCGTCAACCGATTTCCTTTGCAAAATCAGTACTCGGTTTACAAGCAGATCGACTTGTATTTGGGAGTTTTTCAGAAATATGCATTCTTGACTAAAAAGAGTTCGTTACTGAGCAACTGTCAGCAATTTGACTAATAAAATCACGAATATTGAAAACCCAAACTTTAATTTTTTCAAGTAGCATCAGTGTGAAGTGTAAACAAATTAAAAATGGGATGGGAATTATATAATAAACGCGAGATCTACTCATGGAATGTATGCAAAAAAAGTAATATTAATGAACAAATACACCATTAACCAATTATATTCATACCAATCAGTTTTCAATGATTCAATTTGAAGTAGACCATTATTGAAAAAAGGGTGTGGATCATCTTATCTACCAATCAGTGACGCGAATAGTCGTTCATGTTTGCTATAAGAATGATAGCAAGATTTCACGTTTTTAACACACAATTTATAATGCAGAATAAAAGCAATATACGATATAATCTAAGACCCTACATAGGTGTCTTAAAATAAAATCGCAATATGATAGAAAAAGTTCAGTTAATTAAACAAGCATTCAATTGACTATTTCTTCTGGAGTGCTCTCTCTTCCAAATTTATCCTTTTTAAAATGCATCTTTTTCAGTAAATAACAATATAATATGTCTTACGTTCAATAGCATGTGATATTGATTACTGTTTTCATAGGGTTGTTCATTTTTTGAAGCCTTTGAAAAAAGAACAGCATAGAATTCGTAATTAGTTTATCTAACAATAATAAACCACTTTCAAATCACAAAAGAAGACATTTATCTGGCATAGACTCTTTAAAAATACAATATCATCACCAACCGGTATGTTACTGTAAAACGAAACAGAAAACAATTGCATTAGAGACCGAAATTAATTATCAAATTAAGCTCTTAAATCTTATAATACTCCAATTCTATTGGTCGGGTACCAAACCTTCAGCTGGGCGGATACGACCTTACATTTAAAAAGCTTGAGTTGCAAATGAAAAAACGTAGACAATCAACATCACACTGAATCATTATATATAATATATATTCACGTCAAGTAAAAAGTCACCAAAAAAAGACAAAACCTATGGCCACACTCGACATTTCCTTGGCTGTTGTGTTATATATCCAAAATTGCTGCCATAGACCGATAAAAATGACTTGCCAGAAATATTGTGTACTTCTAATTTTTACGTTTGTTACACATTTGGTACCAGCACTAAGTAAATAAAATATAGAGCCATTTGCAGATAATCAGAGGAGTCGTAATTCTACCCGACAGCTCAATTGCATTGTTTTCAAAGAAACCTTAAAATATTATCACAAAACTTCTCAAGATCATTAAACCACTCAGCCCAACTAACGTTTAGCCAAACTGTGTAACGAAATTACATTCATTAGTTGATGGTTAGAATTGATAGAGAATGATCAGTATTGAGATTTTCTACGACTATCGAATTTTGCAGACGTGCTGATTAAAAATGAATACCTATTTGTGCAGTGGTAGTTGTAGATTTTATTTACTGATCACAACACAGTTACTCTATTAACGATGTACTTTAATATTTTTTTTTTCATTCACAACCCAGAGATTTCTGAGAAAACTGCCATCTGCTACTTTACTTAGGGATAAATACCCTCCCAATACATTCTAACCCTCAGAATGAATAAATTTATTTACAGAGATAAAAAAAACAAATTGAATCTTGTTTTATATTTTACCACTGTCAAGCTACCATTAATTGGACCACCACCCTTCAATCTTCAGTTATTTTAGAAGAGGAAGAGAGTGGTCTGCCTCGCTTGCTACTTAGTTGCTTCTGGTGGACAATCGGGCTGGTTATTGGGATGAGCAGCAGTGAATGCTGGATGATTTTCCAAGTGGCGATCAACCCTCAGGATAGTAGGAAACGGCCTCAAGTCGACGTGAAACCTCCTGGCGCTAAATATTTGAGGAACCAGGCAGCAATCTGCCAGTGTTATATCATCACCGACACAATATTTACCTGCACTCGAAGAAAGCAGTTTTTCCACAGCTGTAACAATGCCATTGAAATCAATCACACGCCATCCAATAGAGTATTAGCAGATAAAATTTTAATGTTATCTGAATTAAACGTGAAACAGATAAAAATGCCTTGAATTTATACCTGTAAAACCACGAGTGATCCAATGTTGTGCCCACTCCTTTTTACGTTCTTCACCTACATAGATTAATACCACTAAATTTTGAAGCGGTTGAATGCCAGTAGCAATGACATCACATATTTCTCTGACTCTGGCTCTTTTAACCGGATCTGCTGGCATCAGTGGCCGATGTGGCCTTGTTTCTTCAAGGTACTGAAGAATATTCAACTGGAATATGAATTTTTTGTTACGTATGAAACGAAAATTGCTGCATTGCGGCATGGAAGAAAATGATAGAACTAAACATTTATCAGATTCTTATGCTGTTAAAGTCAACAGTGTTAATATATATAATGAAACATTGATAGAAAGGGACTGAGTTATAACTTTAGAATGGCTTTGAAGGAGTTGAGTTTGTATAACATGATGATGTTCTGTTTTAATATGGTTTAATAAAGCGCAGACTACCTTAAAATTGTGAAATAACAATTTCTTTAAAAATGCATCTTTATGCCAATGCTAGGAACTTCAGTGTCAAAGATGCTTCCATACCAAACCATATAATACAATTCTACCTCTCAATAAGAACACCAGAGCCCCCCCCGAGGGGAAGAGTTTTTTCACAAATCCGAGTACCCTCACCATGTGCGCACTACTCGCTCGATTATTCTCTCTGTCACTCTCTTTCTTTTCTGGCAGGCTGTGCGTTCTTATTGAGAGGTCATACTGTATGTGGGAAAGGTATAATATTTACTATTCTGTACTCGGAAAATCTGAAGAAATTTACTATTGGCATCCAATCAGCCACTGTTTAATAAGGTCATTGAAAACTAAATATTATTAATACAGAAACCGGCATGTGTAATTATGTTAAAAGTATCGTGAGTTATGCGGTTGTACAAGTAACCCGTTGCATAATCACAAATACTGATGGGTAATTATGATTCTTGGCTTTTGACTTCGAAATTTTTTTTGTTATTGCAAAGGAATGTTAGCTGTATTTATAAATTCTTGAAAATAAAAGAAATTACATTTCCAAGTAAGGAAACACTGATATCTTTCAGTTAGAAAACTAGATGTTTAAGACACGTGTCTTATGCATTGAGCATTAATTCAATTTGCATAGGTAGTGGAAATGTTAATTCTGGGAAACAAATTGCCTACTTAACAGGTATATTTCGTCACCAATAGCAACCAGTTTATTACGTAATGCTCGCAGTGTGAATGTAATCTAGTAGATAGGAATTTGGTATGATTTCCTCATCTCAATTTGTTATTACCAATTCATTCAGTAAATAATAATCAATAAATGATAAATTTTGTTCCCTTATTTACATTATCAATACAAAACAGTACATAATTCAACTTACAGACTCGATCAATGTGTGATTGTCAATATGCAGCGCAGGAACCTGTTCCATAGGATTAACCTCACGAAATTCATTGCAGTGTTGTTCTCCACCACCCTTAACAAGACTTACTGGTTTTATTTCATACGGTATCTCCTTTAGGTTAAGAGCTGCCAAAGTAAAAATATTTGTGCACAATTAGATAATTCGTTAAGAGGGTCTATTATTAAAATTCTTTATATCGTTATACCTTCACCAATAGTAATCTGCATTGCATTTAGTTTCATTACAGTATGAAATATAAAAAAATCGGGAACTCAGTGAAACAACTGAATCTAATTTGCTATGGTATGGTACTATGATTATAGGTAACAGGTACACATTTGTATGTATACATATTCTATTTGAATATTCTGTTCCATAAAAGACAGGGAAAAAGTTATGAAAATAATATGTACAGGGTATATTGGAAAATTTATTAAAGACTAGTTTCCTCACATGCAATGTAGTACGATTGCACATGTTGCACTGTACAATATAACACAAGTGAATCTGTGTATCTGATATTGTAGCTAATGGAAGTGAATGGAAAATGAACTTGTAATTACTAATCAATGGGAAATAAATTATTTCTAAATAAATCCGTAAGGTGAATTTTAGTTTGTCTCTAGTTCATTAACGTCTGAATTTAATCATAAAAGGTTTGAAATGACCGATAAGGTTTACTCCTCCATTTCTTTACTTGGCTTCAAAACTCTAATAAAGGAATGAAACTAGATGTCATTTAATGAATTTCATCAGTTTAGGAATAATAGTGAATAATAATAATAACAATCACTACCAATCAACGAAGTAACCTTTTAGGAAAAAGGAAAACCAAAAATAACAAACGATTTAAGCTTCCTTGTAATAAACTTTGAATAAACATGATGCAATTGCTGGCTGATGCGAATAACATAAATACTCACCAATTCTAACTCTCCAGGAACAGGAACTCCTCCAATAAGAGTAAAGTATCGGCTGCAGAAAACCGGTAAATCAAGAACATCGTTATAAATCAATTCAGGATGTTAACTCTAGGTAGTTAAATAATGTTTTACTTTCAAAGGCTAAAAAAATCCGACTGTACGTGGTATTCTGATATCTACGAAACAAATAAGTAAGGAGTAATGGGACTATTGATTTGAAAATTATAATGAACTAGCAGAGAAATACTAAAAACAAATGTAAATTAACGCTTATGACAAATGACAAGTGATGACGATTAAACCGAGATTGATTGGAGCGAATAAAAACATTTACCGATGATGCGGTATTACTCTCACCTTTCCCATCACGGACATGTCAAAGATTTTTCAACTATTTGTAGCTACGGCTTTCCCTGCCTAATTGTTGCGATGGTCGAGATGGGAATGTGGGAATGTTTGATTAATCAAGATATTTCAGAATCCGTCAACGCGCGAAATCACTTCTTTTATTCGATTGCTAACCCCTCTTCCAACTGCTGTACATGTCGGGGTTCGAGAAATGAGGCCTAGTTGGAGCCAATCACAATCCAGCTTGAAATACAAAACAGTACCGTAATTTGTTATACTTGGGCCAGGCTTCTCTGGTTTATTTGGTTTATTGTTACCGAATAGTATTAAACTGCGATAGCATACTGCGACCCCATATGAACGTGCAGATGAAACATGTGTGAATTAATGTTCAGAAAGTTCTTTTGTAGTATCTGTAGATTACAGGAATATGATCGGAGAGCGATCACCGGGACATGAAAAATTAGAATAGCTAGAAAACAGAGTTAAGACAATGGTCAAGACCGTTGGTCCAGACTATGAAGGGTGGAGAGAAGGAGGATCACTAAAATATAGTAATATTGGAACGCTCGCCGTAACCCTGGTGTGACGTCAGTACGGCACTTCACGAAAATTACTAGATGCTAAACACTAGAATCGATCGCGTGGGACAGTTTGCGTCACTTAAATATTGAAATACATCGGATAGCGGTTATTGTGTCGTCCTGATCACACAAAACCGATAGAGGAGTAATTATTAGATGAAATATTAAAATTGGCTTACCTTTAGACGGTGACCGAGATCTGATAAATAAGCGTAGTTGATTGAGAGATTTTAATGGAATAACTGATTTGGGTATATTTGTATACTTTGATTAATTGGGATTTATTTTATAGTTCAGATGGCAAGTCACAAGCAATGGGGTTACTAGCGTTAGATTTTAAGTTAATAGAACGAAATGGAGTGGGGAAGCTCGCTAGATTTTCTACAGAATAACTCCGTAGTAAAAGCTTGAATGCAAAGGCAAAAAGATTTTATTGCGAGATCGTACGGAAAACAAGATAATGAATCTTATGGTAAAACCGAGCGTTCACATAATAATGTCAGAAGATCTCAGAACATGGTGTTAGACTTTGGTTAATAATTATTACTATTATTTTCAGCTAGGGATATTTCAAATAGTTAGACGAGTTTTTAAATACTTTCTGTTACACGATTCTCGTACTTAAAGTTGAGTTAATTGCTAGAAGTGATACATCGTAATAATAATCGATGAAACATTGGATAAAACGTTCCAGTCAGATGTTACACTGGTGTGACGTCGGAGCGGCAGCTTCCGAAAATTCTAGAAGTTATCCATTGGAGTTCGTTGACGAAAATACAACTAGACGCACAATCAGTAGTTTTGAGTCGCCAAAGACCAATTAAGCATTAAAATGCAATAGATAACTCAGTTCAATCGCACGTTTCAAATAATCGGGATAAATTTTGAATAGGAAATTATTAATTATGATCATTTACGTTTTGACATGTTGAACTTCTCTGGAGGTTGCTCTGCTGATTTGCTGCTTCGTTGCGATGATGAAGGGTTTTGAATGCAAGTAATTTTATTTAAAATACTAGAAATATGTTTTGAAGTATTTACTTTCTCATTGAACCGTATATAAATACTAGATACTGAATAATAATTTGAAAGTTAGGATGCAGAGATTGCTAGTTGTTCGGCTAGAACTCATGTAAAAAAAAACGGAGTATTTTAAGCACGTGACAAAGAAGACTTGTTCAGAATTTCTACGATGGCTTTTGAACTCATAGCGTTATATGCAAATGGCAAAATATTTAAAAAATAGGTAAAGTCAAGAATCTACAGGTGAGATCTGAGGCACGAGCAAAGAGAGAGTTATAAAAATGAATGTTTTATAATTGGAAACAAAAGTATTTCAAATGCAAGAATGCAAAAGGATTATGTCAAGAGACTGATTGTGAATCAAAAACAAAATGTCAAGTATGCGAGCATGAGGTGAGAGAGCGACTTATGACGCTCGGTGCCCTGATCTACAGGGATTGGTAGCCTTGTTCTTCTAAGCCCTTCCTCTAATTTTTGTGGTACGATACCGCTTCTTCTGTCGTCTCCAATAACTAAAGCTGGAGCAGATCTATAGGATTGCGGTGGTGTGGCCACCGGAATGCGTGCGGGTTTCGATGATTCATATAGAGTTGTGATAGTCTTACTTTGTAGCGTAGGCTTTCTTGACGTCGCTGGCTTCAGTATGTTTTCAGTCTAAAATATTCTTACTAGTTTACGTAGGTGTAATTGAATATTTGATATCAATTCTAAAATCAAAATATTGCAATTTTTACAAAGGTAGTTTATTTATAATTCTCATTAGAATCAATATTGCTATCTGGCTAATAGAATTAGGTGTGAAATATTCAATGGTCATTGTTCTAGGACTCATTCGTGTATGCATATGCATTTCGAATGGTTCTCTCTTACAAATAGTGATTCTCGTTGGAATTATTGTTGAGAGATTTCTGAGGATCATTTCAGTGAGTTGGTTGCTAATTATACAGCGTTGCCACGTATTAAGTTTAAGTCAACTTATTAAAAATCCTATTGACACTGTGAAGAGTTGGTGTTTTGTACATTGTTATGTTTCATTTCCAAAATTGGTATAAATGCTATTGTTCTAAAGGGTATAATGCTATTATGATGATATATTCGTCATTATACCTTCTAGCTTAATATTTAATTGCTTCGCCCTACAGAGTCATCCGGTGAGTTCGTTTATCCTCCGTGATTTCGTTGTATACTCTCTAGGTAGCGTTCTGTAACTACTCCGTAGTTTCTACATTAGAGATCTACATTATCTCCAAAAGTTCGTACGTGTTGCCCATAATACGACGTTTCGGAAGGAGTTCTGTAGTTCATGCTAGATGATTTGTATTCACGATTCTGAGGGTCCCGTAGGCGCTGGTTTTATGGATTATTGCAGCAATACCACGGAGTAGTAGGAAGGAGACAACACTCGAGTAGCACTTGGCTGAAAAGCTAGTCCAGTTTTTGGGGTAACGTAAGAAGAATTGTCAAGGTGCGATTTAAGCGCCTCTTGCGGTGTAAGCCCGTATAGCGCACTCATCCCCTTCCCCATATGACCTTACGATTCGCCGTTTGTAAACCTTGTCCTCGGATTTAATGTCGGTTAAGATTAGAAAAGCAATCACTCGGTTTTTACTGTTTTTTAGTCACTTCAGATGCGTATTTTACGAATTTACGGAGTATGTTTATAAAACGGAGGCTTATAGGTTACGATTGCCACCCTTTTTTATAGCGAAAATTTTACTTTTTTCCGTAACAGGCGCTCAAATCGCATTTAGATAATTTCTCTTACATTACTTCCAAACTGGGAACAAGTTTTATCGCAGAGTGTTCTCTCCTTCCTACTACTCCGTGAGCAATATGTTCAGCTCCATATTGTATCGATTATATATCTATTATATTACAGTCTTATCTGTTTTCAAAGGTAAATGGTGTAGCGTACGTTGCCTATAATGTGGCTCTAAACTGCGAGATCACGAATGGCATTGTCAAGTGTTATAATGGTTCGATATAATGGTGGCAGCCAATTATAGCACTAAAATTATAATATTATAGCTCTGGGTAGTGCGAGGAGCTCGCATAGACTTATAAAGATAGATTGAGCGCTCCTATAAGAGGCACTGACAATTACATATGAAGGACAGAGATATACCGGGAGTACTGCTCTCTTTTCAATCGGCGTCATGGTGGGAGACAACGGGGCAGTGGAAGGGGAACAGCTATAGATATAGGCGCATAATTTCGTCTCATTCACCTCTACCGCCTCGATCCCCACCGCAAATAACGTCAGAGAGAGAAAGGAGTACTACCGGCATATTTCTGTCCTTTAAGTGTTTGCTTCAAACGGCGTATAAGAGCGCTCAGTCTATCTTTGTAAGTCTATGGGAGCTTGTAATATGGTTTCACACTTGGATTAATAATTCTTGTTGTCATGTATGTACCATTTATGGATATTTTGTGTTACGTTCCGAGAGGAACGTTTCGAGTCGATTCTGATTCGCCGCGTGATGTGAATTGTTCTCCTGACTTACGTAGTTGGTATATGTAAATCTCGGGAATCCGCTGATCAGCTCCTCAGATCTTCTCGTTCAACTCGCCTACAATTCTGAGAGTTTGTTAGGTAAGGCTCGTGCCAACCATCACTATGCGTGATTGAAATAATTATTTATGACAACACTTGGGTTAATTACACATTTATTAACAATCTCCTTCTAGTTCTCAATGGTAGGTTTACAATTGTGGTACAAACTGATGTTAATCACTACCGCAGTGACAAACTGTTAATAAGTCTCGGAGGTTCTGAATGAATTATAATGATTTGATTCTAGGGTTTCGGTAGAGTTCTGATCTGTTCTCTATGATGTCTGAAGTTCTTCTCTTCTATTCTATTTTCTGGAAAGGTTGAATTAGAGGGAAAGTAGGAGGGGTTCAAAAGGAGTCGCGGTTTCTCGCGGGTCTCGGATGATTGGTTAAGGATGATGAAATAATTGGGGGTAAGGTTTCTGGTTCGTGCGTGAGATCTCGGTGGTGGATTAGCGCGAGGTGGTTGGTTTAGAGAAGCAAGCGGCGAAGCGCTAATTGGTCTTATCATCATTAAAATGAAGGCGCTATCCTGAATTCTGAGAATAAGGGTTTCTTTCTCTGTGAACTATCCGTGATTTTGGGTTATTACGGTTGAGATCGTATATCAAAGGTTTTATGTGAAAGCTAATGTTGAAAGGTATAACGGTTAAATGGGAAAAAATATATATACCATGTATGTTATGAATATGACTGATAAAATAACGGTTAATCTAGCGTATGAGAACTATCGATATAAGAATTTGGACGTTATGAAGGTAACTATGTGTGTTGGTATTAATCTACGACTATCGGTAAGAGTACGTAAGGCTCTCTTATGGTAACTGCACGCTGGTCAGGTAGGGCGCAGAGAGGGCGCCGCCGTGGATACCGGCTGGCACGTAACAAGTGAAGATTCCATAATTCGATTACTTCTAAGGGTTAACGTGATAAATCATATAACATATTACATAAAAATTGTGAATCACTTAAATTTACATGAAATTAATAACGAATTATGAATACTTGAATAATAGTAAAGTATAGTGAACAGAATATTGATTAACTAAATATAAGTGAATATACTTAGAGTGGATATAGTAGTGCTTGATATTTGATATTTTGATTATTCTAAGAGTATATACGATTAAGGTAAGTAATATTGATATAAATGCCAATTATTATTCTATGATTAAGGCATGAATTATATAATGTTTGAAACATGTAGTGAATATACTTAAGATTATTCATTAAAAAAAATTGTTTTAATTTTATAAGCTATTATATGAATTATTATAGTTCTATGAGATATTTTGGTATATATCATTATTATATATATGTTATATTCTATGAATTATTTTATGAGTTCGGATGTTTTGGTAATCTGAGGTTGTTCGTTTCTATAAGATTGATTGATTTATTTTGTATATAAGTAAATTTTCTGAAGATTTGTATATTTCCGATTGTAGTATAAATTTCTGTGTTTTCGGTTTTGTCGTGGGTGGAATCACTGTTTGAGGAGTAGGAAAAGGTTAATCTTTTGTTATTGGTCAGTTTCCGTCTGGGGGGTTGGTCGGATCTAGTCTATGAGCTTATATAAGGGTCGGTCTTGAGGAGTTTATTGTAAATTTGGATTTGATTAATAAGCTATCTTTGCTCTGTCACAATGAATTATTTTACGTTTGTTTTTCTCTAATTCTATTTCTACATCATTCTTTTCTGGAAATACTTCTGTGATTCTGTACGGTCCCTTGTAATTGTCATCTAACTTTCCTGTCTTTTGATTTTTCACTAGATAAATGCTTTGTCCTATTTTGAAATCAACTGGATTTACTTTTCTGTCGTAATATTGTTTCGATCTGGCTTTAGCTTTTTCTAAATTTTCGCGTGCTATATTTCGAATTTCTATAGTTTTAAGCATTAGGTTCTTTATATAATCGTCATAAGTCAAAACTTCGTCTAGGGGTGGGAATTCTGAAGGCATACGGGCGTTCCGTCCGTAAAGTATCTCGAATGGGGTGTGGTTTGTCCCTTCGTGTCTGCTTATGTTGTAAGATAATGTCGCGTGAGACAACCATTCATCCCAGTCTCTCTTCGTTAAATAATGTTTTAGATAATCTACAAGTACTTGATGGCTTCTTTCTAAAGAACCATTTGATTGAGGATGGAATGCTGTAGTCTTGAATTGTGTGATCTTGAATGCTTTTGCAACTCGTCTCATTACTTGACCAATGAATGCTGCTCCTTGATCTGTTAATATTGTTTTTGGACATCCGTATTTACAGATAAAGTTTTTCACAAATGCATCTGCAATATCTTCAGCAGTTGCATGTACTAACGGTATTGCTAAACTGAATTTCGAAAGATTGTCTTGCATGGTCAATACATACTTGTAACCATTTGGGGATGTTTCGAAGGGTCCGACTATATCTAGCGCTACTTTGTCAAATACGTCTGCAGATGTGTCTGTTATAACCATAGGTTGTTTAGTTTTAATGCGCGTTAGTTTTTTCTTTTGACAGCTGACACATTTCTTTATAAAATCTTCTATTTGTTTTTTCATATTATCCCAAAAATATTTCTGTCGAATTCTGTTATACGTTTTCGTGATACCTTTATGTCCTGCGATCGGAGATTCGTGATTTTCTTGTATTATTCTGAGTCTAATATCTGGAGGTGGAATGATAATTTTGTCTTTACAGATCGTTATGATAATTTGTGTTCCGGCGAATACCTGTCTAATGATATTTTTAAATTTTAATCCATCCAAGATCGTTGATTCCACTTTTACTTTTGTTGCTGTTTTAATATTCAAATCTTCCATATTCTGTTTCAAATGTACAAATGCATCGTAATAGTTATTTTCCAAAGGTGTGTCTTGTTCATGTTCTTGAGTAACTAATGCGATTATTCGTTTCTCTGGTGTTCCCAATATAATTATGTGTCCTATCTGATATTCTGTAACTGGTTTAATGTTTTTCAAGTATCCTTTTTCATCTAAAAATTTACCTATCTCGCCTAGTGCTATTCTGTTAGTGGAAATGAAGCATAGATAATTATCTTTTCTCATTTCTAAATTGTCTCGAGTTTCTATTAAATTAGTAGGTTCTTGTCTTGGTAATTCTACTGAGGCTTGCGAATCATCGGATACTGTGATATCCGATACGATATCTAAGTTACTTATTTCAATCGATTTATCTTCTAAATTCTGTGGATCATTAAGTTCTACTATTGCATCTAGATCTGGTAAAGCGTTTGAAATATTTATCGATATCGGATTTCGTTGGCTCTGAGGATCTGGAGTTATATATGTTTTCGAAGATTCTTTGTTGACGTTCTCAAGTGAAATTGGGGTCTTGGGAGTCTGCGAAATTTCCACTGCCTGTTTTCTGATTTTTAGACTGCTAGTTTTGTTTCTCGCAGCTTTGGGTTTTGAAGGTTTACTTGCATGGGTGCCTTGGTGCCCTCCTAAACCTTTGTAACATGCGTATTTATATGTCGGTCTATGCTGTCTCGTCGTACGTCGGGGTTCTGGCATGTGGTTTATACCACTGTTAGTGTTAATTTTTTCTGTAATTTCGATGTTTCGTTTAGACGCAAGGGTTCTCGGTTTCACGGTCCGGTCTCCTTTTTCTGTTCATGTCGAACTGGTGATTGTTCTGTCTTTTGTTTACCTCTAGCGTCACTTCCGCTTGAGGGTGTGTTTATTGTTTCCTGTTCAAGATCTTGGAGCGTCTCGTCAACGTCCATCTTTTGTGTGGTCTTAAAGGACTTGTTTATACACGTGGCTTCTTGCAACGGGTGTACGTTTGCCTGAACTGTGATTGTATTAGATTCTTCGCTTTCTGAAGCTGATGCAACATCTAAAGTTATAATGCGTCTTCCTGTACATTCCTTGTCCAATTCTATTTCGTCATGAAATTTCTTTTGTCTCGAAATTACGTCATTTGTCTTTGATATAGGGTATGGAGTAATTTCGTTTGCGTCTGTCATTACTTTCAAATTATCTGTAATAGTTTTACGTCTTGTTCTAAGTAATGGTGAAGGTGTAAATTCAGCTGTTTTAGAAGAACGTTTGTTTAATAAATCTCTGGCTAAGCTTCTCTGAAAATTATTCTTCCTATTGGTGGAAGGTGTTCCTGAACCTGTCGATGTATTAGTAACGATTGGCACGGATACAATCTTAGGGGTGTGAATAATCGTAGCTGAAGTATGCTCTTGAGTGGGTGTCGGGGGTGAGGCTAGAGAATGCCCGCTTTCTGTGACGACTGTAGCTGTATTTTGTCTCATACTGGGTATACTCGATTCCATATTACTTTTATTAGTTCTATGTTTTACTGGATTTAATTTATAAGAATCATCACTATCCAGTGATGAGGATTTAGAGTCCACGTAATCTGGGAGTAGCGTAGATTGATTTTTCTTTGATCTTTCATCCATCGAAGATGAAGATTGAGAATCTGATTCTATTTCTATGATAACAGATTGTTGATTTTCATTCGATTTATTGCTAGCTAAGGTTCTATGATTATCTGGGGAGTCTGATAGTTCATCCGATGATGAATCTTCGAATTCAGAACGATGTCTGAATGGAGTAAGGCGCTTAGCACTTGATTTTCTTTTATTAAGGATTTTTAATTTCGTATGTTTACCGGTTTCCTGGGAGTTTGTATTTTTGTCTACGGATTTAGATCTGAAACGACTGGCGATAGGTTGCGCAGGCCTATTGTTATCCATCGTTCGATTTTTGCGATAATCGGAATTTGAGTCTAATCGTGCGCCTCTCGGGTTTGTCACGTTTTTAGAATCTACCGTTCCGACATGTTTGTTTCCACCTGAGCTCGGAAAACCTAAAAAGTCTTCCTCGTCTGTACTCATTGCAGCTTCTTGGATTTTGTAATCTGCCTGTACAGTTTTTTCTTTCTCGGAGGAACTACTTGCATAACGTCGTCTAATCTTCGCGTCTCTCTGAGTTAACTTTTGGGCGGAGTCAGATGACGACCGTAGCCTGGCTATACCCGGTGCTACGTTAAGAGCAGGGTCTGCTGACCGTCTCCACTTGAATTTTATGGGATATACGTCCCTTTTTCCAATATCAACGGGGTTTCTCGACAACGCGTCTGCGTTTGTATTTATTTTGCCCGCTTTATACTGAATCTTATACTGGAATGCTTTTAAACGTTCTCTCCATCTCATTACACGTGACGTAGGGTCATTCGTAGAATTTACCCATACTAACGGTCTGTGATCGGTTAACAATGTAAATTGTCTACCATAGAGATATGGTCTAAAAGTTTTAATTGCATAAACGATTGCCACCATTTCCTTCTCAGTTGTCGAATAATTTCTTTCATGCTTGTTCAAAACTCTAGAAGCATACGCGACGGGCGCGTCTTCGCTTGGCTTTCCTTGCGATAAAATGGCTCCTACTGCGAAACCAGATGCGTCTGTTGTAACTATAAATTGTGACGAAAAATCAGGATATTGTAGTATAGGTGCTTCATAAAGTTTATCGCGCAAGATTTCGAAAGCTAATTGCGTATTAGAATTCCATTCAAATTTTTTATTTTTGCTAGTTAATTCTGACAAAGGCTTAGCGATTTTAGCAAAGTTCTTAACAAATCTACGATAATATCCGGATAGTCCTAAAAATTCTTTAACATTCTTCGTGGTTTTCGAAACAGGAAATTTCTTTACAGCTTCGATTTTTTTTGGATCTGGTTTAACTCCGTCAGTTGATATAATATGCCCTAGATATTTGACTTCTGTTCTAAGAAATTCGCACTTGTCCGATTGTAACGTCAAGTTTGCTTTTCTTAAGCGTTCAGCGAGCTTTAAAAACTTAGTTGCATGCTCTTCAAGTGATCGTGCATAAATTACAATGTCGTCTAGGTATGCGAATAAATCTATTCCCTGTAAACCTCGTAAAACTAAGTCCATAAGTCGTTGAAAGGTTGCTGGTGCGTTTTTCAGTCTAAAAGGCATTCGGTTAAACTCGTAATGTCCGTGGGGTGTTGTAAACGCTGTCTTATGTTTATCGTCTGGATGCATAGCAATTTGATGGAATCCTGAGGATAAGTCAAATATTGAAAAATATTTTGCTCCACCTAGCTGGTCGAGTATGTCTGATATTAAAGGTAATGATGGATAAGCGTCTCCAATCGTTTTTTCATTTAATTTTTTATAATCGATAACTAATCGCCATCGTTTATTTCCTTTTGAATCTTCTTTCTTTGGTACAATCCATAGTGGTGAATTATACGGTGAATTTGATGGTTCTATGATATTCATTTTTAATAAATCTGTAATCTGTTTCTCAATTTCTGGCTTTTGAAAAGGAGGATGCCTGTACTGTCTGGTGTTGACGGGTATCTCGTCTGTGGTTAGTATACGGTGCATGCATGTGTTAGTAACTCGCAGGGGTTCTCCGGGGATGTGAAAAAGGTCAGCATACTTATCGATTAAGAGAGCAACTGCTTTACGCTCTTCTGAGTTCAAATGGTCTAATCGCAATAAATTGAACACTTCATTAGCGCGGTTTCCTCGCGTCCGAGTTATCGCGTGCTCTAAAGTTGCACATTTTATGCTATTACTATCCTCGTCTACGCTTGTATCGAAAGGGTACAAGGGAATTACGGGAATTTCTATTTCAACATCTTCATCCAGTGTGTTAATCGCGTACAAATAAGCTATTTCATTATTATTTGAAACAACGGTTTCGCCTATGTATATAGCTTCCTGCGTATCTAAGCGCGGTACGTAACCCTCTAAAATTTCCGTGTTCTTGACTCGAATAAATATCGCGGTTTTCTGTCTGGCCAGCAGCAGTACGCTTTCTGTTTCTGAGAACGGTATGTTGATCTTGTTTAGGGTCACGGACTTTGTTCGATAATCGATCTTTCCGTCATTGTCATGCATAAATTCTGATCCTATAATACCTGTATAATTTAATGGAAAATCTTGTGAAACTACATTGAATTCTCCGAGAATATTATTAATCCTGATTTTAATTTTTCCTAATGTCATTGGTTTGTCAACTTTTGAGACTCCATTAAGTTCGTAAGTAATCGAGGCATCGATCGATTCTGGATTTTTCAATTCACTTATTCTTATCAAATTTAATTGAGATCCTGTATCTACTAAAAATTTTCCATTTTTGTGTTTGAGATCTTTTGATTCTATATTTATTGATGGTGATCTATGATTTGGGGGTGTTAAACCGATATTAAATTCAGCACTACGGATTTCTGGTGCATTTTTATTTTCTGTATTGGACTTTATTACTCTGCTACCTGACGCTGGGTCTCGGAGTTTCCCGTCGTCGCGTCTATTCGAGGGGAGGCTCGAGCGTTTCCCGCTTGTGTATTAGTGACTATTAGTGACGTTGTTTGTCTCTGTATTGCCTCCTTCACGCCTCCTATTATTATAAGCGCGTTTTCTACAATCTCGGATAATGTGACCTATTTTCTTACAATAATTGCATTGTAGGTTAGCATTCGGATTCGAATTTTGAATTGTTGCTGCATTGTTTTTATTTTTTAAATAACGGCATTCGTCTATTACGTGGTTATTTCGTTTGCAGTATCGACAGTATTTATCTATCTGCTGATTTGAGTTTGATATATTTGGTTGACTTGAATTATTTTGTCGATTGCCATTGATTCGAGAATTTGAAATTTTATTCCGGTTTATTGCATTTGAACTATCTGTTTGAGCAGTATAACAAGCTTTTTCTTCGAATGCTTTAATTGTCGGTTTATAGACATTTTCGACGTTCTTGACATTCTTTTGACGCTTTTCTAATTCCATAGCTTCGGTTACTACTTCTTGCAATGTATTATACGTAGATTTTGACAGGGAATATCTGGGAAGTAGTCCGGCTATAAATGATCTTACTGCAACTTTAATTGCCCATGATTTTAGTAATTGAGCATCAGTTGTTTCTGCTAAATCAATTTCTGCTAATGTCATCTGTAAGTGAGTGTCTATTCTGTAGTTGAAGTCAATAATTTGTTCGTCTTGTTTTTGTTCAAAGTCGTTAAGTTCTTTCATCCAAGTGTGTAGGTCTTTGTCTGGTTTGAAGTGAGTTCTTAAAAATTTCGAAAGTTCATTGATCGTTCGTATTTTTGCATTTGTTACACGTTTAAGTGGTTCTCCCTTACATTTTGAACGTAACATTTTAACTAGAAATTCTTCTCCGCACTGTGGTATGAATTGTTTAACACTTTCAAATTCATCTATGAATGTTTGAATCGAACAACCAGCAGATGTACCATCGAATTCTGGTATTATTTTGAAAACATCTTTATAACCGAATTTATGGATGTATGATGATCCGTCTACTTTAAGCGATGTATTGGGATTTGCGGTACTTGTATTCTGTTGGGTGCTAGTTTCCATGGGAACTTGAGTATTATCATTATCAGGCATTTTGAAAATTGTATTTTGACTTACGTTACGGAGACTATAAGCAATGAATGACGATTCTCAGGGGTTGGGCGGGAGGGCGAAGTTTCCGTTGAAATTGATGTTCTGCGATGCAAGCTTCTACGATGCGAAGGTCTGTGATGCGAAGATCTGCGATGCGAAGGTCTGCGATGAAAAGATCTACGGTGCCACGTTCAATGTTGCGAAATTCTCCGGTGCTACGTTCTGCGATGCACAATTCTTCGATATCGTCTGGTAATATGTTGTTGATGACAGTTGTTGTAGATGTTTAATCAACAATGTATGTTGACAACAGTTTGAAGAAGTTTAATTCGATGATGATTTGGTCACAATCATTTATCCGTCGATGTGTATTCTCAATGTTGAAAAATTTTCCCGAGTTTTCAAAGATTTCAGTAGCGTTGATTGTTTGATGATTATTTAATTATTTCCAGTTGGCTCTCGCACACGCTGCCACCATTTTATTTTATTGTTGAGCTGTTACGTTCCGAAAGGAACGTTTCGAGTCGATTCTGATTCGCGGCGTGATTTAAATTATTCTCCTGACCTACGTAGTTGGTATATGTAAATCTCGGGAATCCGCTGATCAGCTCTTCAGATCTTCTCGTTCAACTCGCCTACAATTCTGAGAGTTTGTTAGGTAAGGCTCGTGCCAACCATCACTATGCGTGATTGAAATAATTATTTATGACAACACTTGGGTTAATTACACATTTATTAACAATTTCCTTCTAGTTCTCAATGGTAGGTTTACAATTGTGGTACAGATTGGTGTTAATCACTATCGCAGTCACAAACTGTTAGTAACTCTCGGAGGTTCTGAATTAATTATAATGATTTGATTCTAGGGTTTCGGTAGAGTTCTGATCTGTTCTCTATGATGTCTGAAGTTCTTCTCTTCTATTCTGTTTTCTGGAAAGGTTGGATTAGAGGGAAAGTAGGAGGGGTTCAAAAGGAGTCGCGGTTTCTCGCGGGTCTCGGATGATTGGTTAAGGATGATGGAATAATTGGGGGGTAAGGTTTCTGGTTCGTGCGTGAGATCTCGGTGGTGGATTAGCGCGAGGTGGTTGGTTTAGAGAAGCAAGCGGCGAAGCGCTAATTGGTCTTATCATCATTAAAATGAAGGCGCTATCCTGAATTCTGAGAATAAGGGTTTCTTTCTCTGTGAACTATCCGTGATTTCTCTTCCCACGTTTCCGGTGTTTAGTCTAGTCGATTATCTTAACTATTGCAGGTGTTTATTACTTTGGGTTATTACGGTTGAGATCGTAAATCAAAGGTTTTATGTGAAAGCTAATGTTGAAAGGTATAACGGTTAAATGGGAAAAAATATATATACCATGTATGTTACGAATATGACTGATAAAGTAACGGTTAATCTAGCGTATGAGAACTATCGATATAAGAATTTGGACGTTATGATGGTAACTATGTGTGTTGGTATTAATCTACGACTATCGGTAAGAGTACGTAAGGCTCTCTTATGGTAACTGCACGCTGGTCAGGTAGGGCGCAGAGAGGGCGCTGCCGTGGATACCGGCTGGCACGTAACATTTGAATAGTTAGGCGGTTTTTGAATGATTTAGTTGTAAAATTCTCACACTTGGAGTTGGGTTAATTCGTATTCGTGATATGAAATCGTAATAAGGAATAAAATATACGAGTGCTCCGGTAGGATGTTACACGGATGTTACATTAGGTTAACATAGATGCGGCGACGTAAAGCACGATCTAGCAGTAACCATATTATTAGTAGCAGTAGCTACTGGTATTAGGCTGCATTTCCATGGGCCGGAATTCACGGACCCGCAACGGAGTCGGAAACTAGGGAGTTTTTAAAAAATCAATCAGAGACCAGAGAGACATTCCGGTCGTTCTTTGTTGTGTGACAATATTTTGCTGCGATCCCATGGCACCTCTAAGCTTGGCGTTAACTGCGAATATATCTTCAGTCAATGAGCATGGCCCAGAATTCATGGTGACGGAACGCTCAGTCGCAAATCACAGCGTTTCTTTCTATCGAGAAATTTAAAAACTATCCTTCTGGTTGAGTGCTGCTCGTTTCGCTCTTAATAATTCCGGTCCATGGAAACCAAGGACTTAAAAGCAATGGAATCCACTTACTCACACAACCGTGCAGTTAATCTATAAACACCATCCGAACAAATATTTCATTAGTACCGGAGGATAAAATATTCATAAAAAGCTCAAGCTAGCCAAAATTAGCAGTCAAACACGCCAAATTTCTGTCGAATAGGACTATGCAGTACAAATTTATACCCATAATTGTAGAAAAATGTTAGTTTTTTTCTATAACATTGATCAATTTTCTCAATTTTTGGGCTTCGATGCCTCATTTTCATCAATGTCAGCCCACTTGGCTGCTATCTTCTTCTCCATAAAATATTCTTGTATTCGATAATAATCAGTGGTAATAATGGATTCTCAAACGGTTTTAATATCCATCTCCGTATTATTTGTGAAATGGAAAAGAACAGGACGGATATAGGTTATTGGTTGTATACAAATACAATTATTTACATTTAATTGTGTACATAGATACAGAAAAATTGATGGACCGATAAAGGATTGCCTCAATAGCCAGTGAGGCTGTGAACTTTATCAATTTATTCAATTGTTACATATATACGTACGAGATCAACAGGACTCATTGTCCGCTATAAATTGTTTATAATACTTAATAACACTCATCAATACTGTCCTCGCTTGGATTTACACACAGATTCACAAAATAGGTAATCCGTTGATATTGTTGAGATATGATAAATGCCCGCAATGCACACGGAACGTAATGACCGGGGCTGTGTTCGAAAATTGACTGACAGTACTGTCAGCAATCTTTTATCTCTTTTACGCTGCTGAGTTCATGGACAGCTCTGTCTCTGTCCTAGGGAATTTTTAGTACTGGTAGTCAATTTATGAACACGGCCCAGAACGTCTCTGATTGGGTCTTGGAAAACTCGCTAGATTCCGACTCCGTTCCGGATCCGTAAATTCTGGCAGATGGGAACGCAGCCTTAGCCTGGTGACGCGTAATAGTCCAGTAAACCGTGTCGAAAGTGAGAAATTTTGTGCGTAGAAGCTGCATTTTTGACTGAAGCTAGCTGGTTGAATACTAAAAGTGACCCCAATGAAATTTTGTTCCTCAACCCGCCCTTACCCCCCGAAAAAAGGGTTGAAAACTTAAAAATCGCTATATCTCAAAAACTAATGACTCGATCGAAAAACATTTCCAATAAAAGTTGTTCAGAATAATAAAATACATATAAAGTTATCCAACGTCAAATTCCCTATCTTTGATAATAAGGGCAGAAAGCCGAATTGAAGATACTGATTCGACTAAAAATGCTGCGTGAGCACCCCTAGCACGAATGAGACGGAGCGATACTCTGCTCGCACCTGGCGTCGTGCGTAGTGCGCAGGCGCGCGCTACTCGTCCTGTTTGTTTTTCTCTCTGAAATGCTCGCGCGTTCTTTTCTTCGCAGTTTCAACGTTTCGTCTATAACGCTATGCAGTCAATCTGTCAACCACGCTGTTTATTGGGAAATTGGAAAAATACAAGTGTTTAATTTTTATAGTGTATCTTACAACATTTAGTTTCAGTTAATATTATTGAAAAGTTCAATAATTTCTGATGTGAAATTGAAATTGTGATGTGTTCAGAGGTAAGTTGTTTTCTGTATTCGTAATTTGTCGGAGCTAGAAAATCGCGAGATCACAGTCACTTGAAAAATTGCGTAACGGGTGCAAACATCATCGACAAAATAACACCGACAAAAAATCACATGGACCAAAAATCACACGACAAAACATCACACAAATAAAATAATTTATTAATAATACAATAAATAGATAATAGCTATGAATTGACAAAGTTATAATTATCTATTTAATTATTTATTTGTTTGATTTTATTTCAATTACAGGAATAACATTTTAACATTTACATTTCAACATTTACATTAAAATTGGAAACAAAAATTAATGCATTGAAAAAATTACACACCCCAATAAACTAAAACTATTTCAAATTCTCTATTATTACAAGACTTTTGAAGTAAGGGATTATTAATCATTCGATTTGTTAAAATTTTAAGTTAATGGCACTATTTATTTTGAAAGTAAAATTTGCAATTATATTTAAATCTTACATAGTTACATGAAATACATAATTGTATGCGAAACGTAAATGTTGAAAGTGATAATATAATTAATATTAGTATAATGAAATAATTGAATTTATTATTTATAATGAATAAAGGAAATCATTTTATCATAAATCCAAATAAGTGGGATAATCTTTTAATTGCAATAAAATTAAATGATTACATAAAATAAATAAACAAATAATTAATTATGACTTTGTCAATTTATGGCTATTATTTATTTATTATATTATTAATTAATTATTATTATTAATAATTCATTATTATATTATCAATTTATTTGTGTGATATTTGGTCCATGTGATATTTTACCATCGTGGTTATTTGTCGTGTGAGACGTGTCACCGATTGAACAGAAATTTTCCCTGTTCACCGAAAAGAAAATTCTCACGATAGCAGAGCATTGTCCGTCAATATTTAGAAGTCGCTCAAACATTTGTTTATCGTCTCTCGTATATGAGATCCGGATCGCACTTATCTGTAATGAAATTGTTTTTCTATAGATTTGTGGCTATCATGGATTCCACAACCTCTGTATGCAGCATTTGTGATGAGGTATTGTCTACCAAGACCGATAATATTGCTAATGTACGTACGAAAGGTCTGCAGACTTTAATTGAGAGAAGCAAAGTATTTGGAGACGATAAGTTGAAGCAGTGAGAAAATTTTTCATCACTTGTTGTACACGATAAATGTCGGAAATGGTATGCCGTAGTCTCAAAAAAAAGTGCAATTGGAAGAGCTGCGCGCCCGAGTTCTCCGCTCGCGTCTACTTCTTCTGTACAAACGTTACCAAAAATTGCTGAATATGCTCCAACGCCAAATGATTTCGATTTCCGTGCGTTGTGCTTAGTATGTGCGAAACCGTGGCGTTGTCAAAATAGGCCAGGCAGCTTGGTACAACATGCGTACATGAAAGAAAGATTATTGGACATCGCTGAAAAACGAGATGATGTCTCAGGAATGGAAGTCATATGTCGGCTGGAAGGTATTGAATCTTTGGTCAAAGTTGCTGCAAGATATCAAGCAGACTGTTGGCAAAATTTCCAAGTTCCAAGAAGTCCGAAACGAATTCGTAGATACGGAAATGTTATTGAGGCACAAGTCAGATGCATTACCGGCAACATATTTGACATATTTGTGGGCAAAATCACTGTGGGGAAAAAAGACGTACCGAGCTGGAAAAGCCTGATAGAGGTTTTGTCTTGTTGCAATACTTTCAACGTCTCCAAAGTTATTTGCTTGCCCTTCATCAATGAACCTCCTTCAAATATCACAACAATTAATACAGCTTTACACAAGGCACTGGCAGAGGTCAAACGATTAAATAAAAAAACATGTTTTGTTACTGTCGACCAGCCGTTGTATTATAAAGCTCCTAACTTCATTGGAGCATCGGAGGGAGCGTTGAAAGATGTTACCGTACGTCTGGGTGGATTTCATATGCTCATGTCGTATTTAGGCGCTATCGGCCATATAATGACTGGCAGCAGGCTCGAAAATCTCTGGGCGGTAACCTATGCTCCTGAGTCAGTAAAGCGAATGATCGGTGGACATGCTGATGCCCGTGCAATGCGAGCTCATATACTAACATTCACTGCTATTGGCATTATAATATGTCGTGAATTTATGAACGATCAGCGCGAAGCATTCGATGAGTTCATTTCATCGTTTCTAAATTAGTGGGATAGTGAGCCACCGCAATTGGGTGATTGTCAAGTGCGACCTACAATCATTGAAATGAAAGAGAAATTCAATGCACAACTGAATGATTTGAAAAATCGTGGACCAACAGCACAATTATGGATTCAATACTTTGAATGCATAGTTGTAGCTGTGCAATTTGTTGAGGCTGAGCGATTAGGAAATTGGGATTTGCATCTTCAAAGCGTTCAGAAGATGCTACCGATCTTTCATGCTGCAGGCCACTTCAGTTATGCTAAAAGCGCTCAAATTTATCTGCAAGATATGATAAACTTGGAATCGATAATGCCGCATGATGAATTCGTCGCATTTACCACGGATGGCTACTTTACAGCGCGAAGGTCGGTTGAGCCATGGTCGGGTGTATGGACAGACATGACCATTGAGCAAACCTTAAATCGGGTTTTGGTACAGACCTCAAACATGGGCGAGGTGGCACACCAAGCGTCATCGCAAAATATTTGGCAGCCATGCCGTCGTCATTTTCAATTACGGAATGTTTAGAAGAATACTGCGGGGTCACTTCATCCTCTAGTGAGCAACATGTCGATCTCGCTAACCACCGAATGAAACGCGACAACGATGACATCAACAAATTCATTTTTTGGTTTCACGAACACGGCCTTTTCCGACCAAGGACGTCTTTGGTGTCCTTGTCAACTGGGATCGTCGGTGATGCTTTCACGGAATGCCATTTAGCGGTGGACAAAGGTCGCAAGGCAATGACATGGATGTTGGGGCAGTCAGCAGGAAAAATTTCAATGTCTGCAATGTACAAAGTTAAGATCTTCGGGGCAGCCAAAACGGGAATTCACATTGACAATGGCCATTCTCATTCAGTTGATTCTTCGTTATTGTTTCAACGAATTTCAGTTGTATTCCAGGGCGATGAACAACGAACGCGGAAAGCATTTGAATATGAGCTCTCTCCATTTCCACTAGTATTCTTCGCCGAACTTGGGTTTATGAGAAAAACTCAAAATTCAGAGCTATACAAAATTTTCAAACCATTCTTTTTTCGAGCGGATAACATTTTGCGCACCATGACTTTTGTTATCGATGGCGGATTTTTATTGCATAATGTCTGTTGGCCGCCCGGGCAAACTTTCAAACATATCTGCGAAATTTATCGCAATCATATAGTTAACCATTACAAGGACACCGCGAGAGTAGTCTTCGATGGATACAGCGGACAATATTTCAGCATAAAATCTTATGAGAGGTACCGTCGGCGCGAGAGCAACATGGCACCTGACATAGATTTCACAGAGAACACACTTATAACTCTAAGCCAACCGAAATTCTTATCCAATGTCAAGAATAAGTTGAAATTCGTGGAGATGCTATTTCGTTACTTGAGCACCCATGGTATTATTGTTAAAGTTGCGCAGGAATATGCAGACAGACTGATTGTTTAGACAGCAATTGATTATTCTCGATCCACTGGTGGTAACGTGGCGGTTGTCGGAAATGACACAAATCTTTTTGTATTATTAATAGCATTGTCCGATGCCGGTTCGCACTCAAATTACTTATATAAAATCACTCCAGCTGCGAAGAAAAATAAACTGGATGCGATACATGATCATGTAGATCTTAAACCGTTCATATTATTCGCGCACGCTTTCGCTGGTTGTGACACGACAAGTGCCATGTACGGTAAAGGCAAAAAGACTATTATATCCATCTTAAAGAAAAATTCCGACCTGCAAGTTTTGATTGACAAGTTCTACAACCCGGGAAGCACAATCGACAGTCTTTCGGCAGGCGCAAGACGATTGATTGCACTGTTGTACAACTTTAATCCGGAACAACCAATCAATGATGCTAATGATGCATGATGTTATGATAAGTTTTCGTCATCGGCCGTGCATGGAAAAACAGAAGTCTGACTGGCACAGTTACCCTCGACAGAAGCAGTACTGTCTGAGCACACCAAACGCACATATTATCAGGTGCAATCTTGGCTAGGCAACGAGTTAGATGCAGAAGACTGGGGATGGAAACGGACGGACACGATGATGATGCCCGTGATGAATACGAAGAATCCAGCACCTGAGGATTTACTAAAAATGGTGAGCTCACGTTTAGGTCTACTTATTTTATTTTCTCGCATGAAAATAAATGCAACTAAATTTTCAATACATATTTCGCTTCGGGGGGTTCTACCTAATTATGGAGCCAGAAGAAGGGTTTCTCTTGAATGGTTTATAGCGAAATCCGTAATAACATGAATTTTATTTTGCATTTATACAATTCCAAATAATATTTAATACAATTGTTGACTTTGTTATCAAAAAAAAAAAAAAAAAATTGTGGCGTCGTTCTCGTTCTCCTACAACATTTCTTTCGGCACATTCTCTCCATATAATAGTAGGTCTTTGAACGAATGAACTTGACGTTATTGATAGCCGTTGAGAACTTCATTTTCAATTAGCAAAACTGTAAAACGCAGTAACGTAATTTTCCGCTTTTTCATTTAAGCCAATGCCGTTTGATGATTTTCTTTACTGTAAAATCATTTCTTCACAGACAAGCTTTAGACATACAAAAGATAAGTGCCATACGAAAAAATCTTAGGAAAACGAGTGCAGCGCCGTCATTGTTTTTTGAAACAAAAAAATTTCACAATTGTATTTAAGGGCTCTGTCTACTTTGGATGCATGAAAAAATGCTTCTTTTATTGATTTTTTTTTAGAGAACTGTTATGTTTATTGATAGAAAACTTGTTAGGCTTAGCAAAAATATTCGCAAACTACAAAAAAAAATTTTTTTTATTGATTATAACCACTTTTTAGCGTGAAAGTGCCAGGTAAACAGGAGTCCTCAAAAAGCAGGTAGGTGTGGACTGTTGAAAAAAATCTAAACAACGACCCATCTCAAACAAAAAAATTAAATGGTCTTAGGTTTAGTGTGACAGTGGCTATATCCCGTACCTCTGATACATAATTTATATGAAAAAATAACAAAATGGCGGACAAAAAACATGCAAAAAAACAAGTTTTTCAATTTTTTTTTTCCGCCATTTTGTTATTTTTGCATATAAATTAATATTAGAGGTACGGGATTATAGCCACGGTCACACTAAACCTCAAACCATTCAATTTTCTTTTGTTTAAGATGGGTCGTTGTTCACATTTTTCCAACAGCGTGCATCTACCTACTTTTTGAGGACTCCTCTTCACCTGGCATTTTCACACTAAAAAAGTGGTTAAAATCGAAAAAAATTTTTTTTTTAATTGACAAATGTTTTTCTTAAGCCTGACAAGTTTTACATCAATAAAAATAAAGTATTCTTAAAAAAATTTAATAAAAATAGCGTTTTTGTCGTGCATCCAAAGTAGACAGAGCCCTTAAGAACATGTCGAATTATTATATGTAAGAAAAACAAAATTTGTATTATACTTTTGCTGCAAATAATTCACAAATAAAACTTTATTTCCGGCTCCATGAGTAGACATAACCCCTTCAATGAAATTAATTAATGCATTCATTTCCGTGCCTTTCTCTCAGGTAATTTGTGGATGTACGGGAAACTGCAGGACAGCACGCTGCAGCTGCAAGAAGGCAGGGTTGTCGTGCACTCAGCTATGTATACAATGCAATGGCGTTCATTGCGACAATCTTGCTGCTACTCAGCCCCCTGACACATGTTGCTAAAAGTCGTTCGCAAAATGTCCCTCGATTCTGCCGCCAATTTCCACCACTAGTGGCGCTGGTAGTTACCTGACGAGCTTGCGCGCGATCAGCAAGGGCAGCGAGCGTGTCAGATGTCTACTACTAGCGCCACGTAGAGGAACTAAAAAACGGGGACAAGACGCGTACAATTTTTTAGTATACGAGCAGTGGTGAGTGTCAGGGGGCTGCTGCTACTGCTACTGCCACTGCCACGAATACATTGGCAAACGAGGAGACATTCGCCGATGTAATTATTGAGCTCGATGCCAGTGAGTTCATTACGATTGCTGCTAACCTAAGTTCTGACGATGAATTCAGTTCTTCCGAAGAAAATGACACCAAGGAAGAGACTGTCAATGAAATGGAAATTGTTTTAAATTATGATTTATTTTAATAAAACCAATATTTTCTACTTTTCTATACATTGTATTGTACCGTTTATTTTGCTTCCCATGCCAGAGGGTGCGATTTGAACATGTATGTTGCAACCAATAATTTGAAGAGTTTTACCTAGTAATGGAATCAAAATAAGCGTTTTTTGAGAATTTTTGTAGCTAAACTATTCCATATATAAATTTTATTTTTATTCCATTTCATTCAAAATCTTTTGAAGTACAAATCGCCCATGCTTTTGCAAAAGAAAAATGGCGGTGCTGCTATCGTATTCCTACGACCCTATTCTTTCTTAAAGGAGCTACACGGTGAGCATGATATCTCGAAGACCAGCTAAGGGATTTTGATAACATTTAGTACATACTTTCTTCGCATATAAATCTTATCTTTGAACCAAGGCATTTTTAATTTATAAAAATTTTTTTTTTAATTTGCAAAAAAATAAAACGCGGTAACTTCAGTTTCCGCTTTTTTGTTAAAACCAATTCCATTTGATACACATTTTTTTTTGGTAAAATGTTTCGTCCAAAGGCAAGCTAGGCATATGGGGACAGTGGTTACGCAATATTATCAAACTAAGTTCGATGGTTCGCGATATATCATGTTTTTTTCCATTAAAAAATGTACCGAAAGTACTTCAAAAGATGTAGAATTATATGAATAAAAAATAGCATTTATATAATAAGCAGTTTCACTTAAAAAATTTTCTAAGCAATTCTGTTTCCGGCTGCATCACTAGGTATTTACGGTTGCACAATTGTAGCTGTCATAAAGATTTGCAATGGTTTTAGGAGTTAAATCGCATTTTTATCCGTACAATTGTCTTGAGAGATTTCGGACAAACAACGCTAGTATAGGGCACCTTCGAGTTCATGATTTAATAAATAAATACTTCTTTTTGCATTCACCATTTTGTTTTTTTAAAGTGCGTACAGTATATTTGTAAATTCAGAAAAAACCGATAGTAAAACAAAAGTTAGTAATTAATCAATTACATTGAGTAAACACCTGCGCTTAGCCCTCACGCCACTCTAATTGCGTTTCGTGGCTAAATCATGATATCTAAATGTATGCTATCGGGGACGTTTTGGCATGAAATTTCATTCCCTACTACTTTTCATTCGTACCGTTTTTTCCCATTATTCACGGTTTTCATAAAATTCGTTCTAGCGCGCCGCAGTATAATTTTGTACAACGTATATAATTTTTGAAAAACTGGTAAATTAAAATAAAATGAAAATTACCTCGTGATTAATATTAATATTGATGATGCATATCCGCATTTCAATATTATACGATCCGCAATTTAATATCAGACGGTCATTGACTGTCTTACGAGCTTCGCACCAAGAAGCGTAAGTTACCAAAATGTAAACACACTTACAGACACTCTTACAATTGTGCTCGAAGAGGAAGAACACTTTCTATATTCACATAATTTTGTACGCTGTTTTATATATATAGTCTATCTCTTTCTACACAGTATTTTATATAGCACTGTCTCTCCTGCTCTCCCAAAGGCAGTTGAGTCACCCTCGACGCTTCGGTTATGTGTATATACCGGGACAATCTCTTGAAACTATACATATAATGCGCATGCGCGAGTTTTATCGGCTGCACGGGCAGGCTGGCCACTCCGAGTTTCAGCTGTCAAACCCTGTTTCTGGCGTCGATGTAGTTCATACGAATTTTTAAGGTTAGAATCTCAAACAGTCGAGATAGTGACTCGGAAAGTTGATGCTAATGCTCTTTGAAAATTGGCTTTATTCGAAAACATCGCCGCGGGGCGATTTCACCGACCAATGAGATTGAATTATTTGGCGCATGCGCATTGTATGTATAGTTTCAAGAGATTGTCCCGGTATATACACGCGCAGAAACGCAGGGAAAGCGTGGCTTGCCTGCGAGCCGTACGGACATATGGATGTCTCTAGAGCTCTTCACTGGGGCTCGACTTGTAAATTATGTAACTTCAAAACGATATAGCAGCAGTAATAAACGCAAAACAAAAAATATCTCCAAAAATCTAGAGGAACTCATCCTGATTCGATATGAGTCGAGAAAATTTGCAAAATATATGATTAAATATTTTTCACGATTTTCTAAAGTTTTACCGTTTGCGCGTCAGAGTGAGATTTTCAATTCGGCTTTCTGCCTTTATTATCAAAGATAGGGAATTTAGCGTCGCATAACTTTATATGTATTTTATTATCCTGAACAACTTTTATTTGAAACGTTTTTCGATCGAGCCATTAGTTTTGGAGATATAGCGATTTCTAAGTTGTCAACCCTTTTTTCGGGGGGTAAGGGCGGGTTGAGGAACAGAATTTCATTGGGGTTACTTTTAGTATCCAACCACCTAGCTTCAGTCAAAAATGCAGCTTCTATGCAAAAAATTTCTCACTTTCGACACATTTTACTGGACTATAAGCGTTTTCGATGACTCAACCCTGTCGGCAGGCAACTATCTGTCTGTTTCCGCGTGTAGGAAGACGTGCGAATGTTGTCTTCCGACAGGTGCCTGCCGCAGAACATGCGTGATTCATGCATGCTTCGCCAGGATCGGCTTTGTGGAAGATTATATATAAAAAAAATATATGTAAAAAATATGTGAAAAAACATATCCAAATTACGCAGATGATATGAAGGAATTCGATAATATAAGACTATTGATAGTATAACTGTTGATAGTACGGTAAAAATTTTCCGTAAATCACAAATCGAAATAAATACATTGTTCTTATAAAGTGCGTGGGAAGAATAATATCGTCAGAAAAATATAACCTAAAACTTACCAATATTGGAAAAATAAGGATATAAGTACTTACATGGTGTGACGTGGATTTTTCCCGCTCCTCGGTCACTCGGAGAAAATGACCGAGAACTTACCGCGTGCACAATAAATCGGCGTCCACGATGTACCCTGGATCTAAAACAATATCGCGAAATTGTTGGGCGCCTGGCGTGATTAACACGCCTCGAAATCATTAATGCGCTATACCTCGGGCATATGCTCGATAGCTCAGTACCGCGGAGAGGGGAGGGGTAATTTTTGGAGAGAGAGAGAGACACTCGAAATACACACGCTATTTAACAAAAGAAGTAAAATAAACTCTTATATTTCCCAATAGCGGTGATACAAAAACAAAAAAATGTAATCCTAGGGTCGCTCATCGCGATTCTAAAAATAAACAGAAAATTACACGTAACCTACTCTATTTCTTACTCTACTGAGCTCGCGGCTCCCTAACTAAAATGTCACTCAACGATCACAAAATCTTCATACGCAATTCTGAATTTGCAAATTCGCCATTTCTTCTCCATGGCGAATCTTGCTCGAAACCGAAACTAAAACTAATTATTCGACGGTGCGCCGTCGGGCTACCGAACAGACGGCGTCCTCAATCTCACCCGAGATCTCACCCGACTCGGAGCTTCGACGCTACCGCGAGCTGCCCTAAACCTAAACGTGACAACATAACTTAACCTAAAGCTTATTTCCTACTTGTCTCAACTAAACGAATCCGCAAACGTTACTATATTTCAAACGCAATCAAAACGCAATACTCAAACTTCTCGTCTCAACTGCTGCTCAACGCAACGGCAATTTCGACTATACATCACCTCAACTCGACTAAACACTATCTTAACTAAACGGCAACTTAACTAAACGCAAGCACCACTAAATTTAACTTCAACTAAACGCAAGCTCAAGGTAACACAACTCAATTTACATTATCTTAACTAACGGGTACGGAACTCAATGCAGGCGCAACTGAACGTAACCTAAACTATACGCTATCGCAACGCATCCGAAATCAAACTTTCTCAAAATCCTCCAAAACGGTATCCGCTAATCCGAGCACTCCAATTCGGTACTTCCCGGCCTACTCGAGAGGTGACACTGAAAAAAAACCGATAACGCGGCTCGACCTGGTACAGCGAAATTCGACTATACTTGATTTCACTAACGAGAAAGACACAACTAAAACCCGCGACTCTACTCAACTTTCTCAGGAACTCAAAATTTACTCCACTCTAACACGCGTACTCAGGCTACAGTCATCAAGCAAAAGAATCGGCAAAAGAATTTCGAGTACTTCTCTACAACGCAAATCCAAAACGGCTACCCGTTACTCGGCAAGCCTTTTCGCAATTATGCGCGAAATTCAATCGCAGGGATAGAAGCAGCGCTTACCTTCTACATCCTTGCAACCCCCTTTCTATTCCCCTCGCGATTTTTGGGCGACTCCATTACTTTGCGAAACTCCCCAAAACGTGACTACTTATCACGACCGCCAGAACTAGAGTGGTTTCAAAAAACCTACGACCTGCCGCAACACGGATCTCGATACGCCATCCCATACGTGACGTCATACCCACAAGAATACGCAATAATCGATCCGTCATCGATTTCGTCGATCGCGCAACTCGACGCGCACCTTCAATAGCATCGCTGCGCAGAACTTAAAGCTAGATCGCAATCTCGTCCTCCGCGCAGCTCCATGACGTCTTGGCGGTGAGCGCGGTGCTCCCTCGTCATTAGTCGGTCCGTCGCAAGTTCGCTGGTCAATTGTTGACGGGGTGAAGGGGAAGAGGCTGCGGCGCGCCGGCCGCCAGCGGGAATCGCGTCCACCTTGGATTCCCGCGATGCGGGGATCTGCGTTGGCGGCCCCTTCGCAGCCTCGACATCCTTCCTTCGCAATTTTCGCTAGTCCGCCACTTCGCAATTTCCTCGAATTCGGTGTCAACTTCTTGCCTGATGCGGTTGTAGCTCAAAAAATAAAAAAAAACAAAAAAAAACCTGAAATATCTTACGCTATTCGCTGAGGTGTCCCCTCTCGTGGTTTCGGATGCGTGACTCTAGTCCTGGCGCTCTTTTGCAAAAACTTCGCGACTCAATTTCGGAAATTCCTAAATTTTGGTTTCGCCCAGGGTTCAAGGAGCCCCTTGTAACGGGCATCAAAAATGCCACGTTACAATGGATATAAAAAAGCAGTCGAATCTCTACAAACGCATCTGATTTCACGAAATATAACTTCAAAACCATACTTACCGCATCAAATAATATGAGGTGATATATAACAATTGGTTTATATGTCTCAGGAAGTAAAAATATGCGTTCAGTCACGTGTTTCCCGCCGTTTGCTGCCAAATTTGTCACACAAATATAATTCGCATATATACCTATTATATGGTATATATGCGGAAGCCGAGGTTCAGTGCCGGCGTTAGGGGGGCGCGATGGGGTGACGGCCCGGGGCGCCAAATTTGGGGGGCGTTGAGGTCTGGGGCCTCGGCCTCCTGCCTCCCGGGCTGTGTACCCTCAATACTGTAACAGTTGAATTTCGCCGCCAAAGCAGTGACTACGGGACTCAGTAATAGGTAGGTCCGCAGGGGGGGGGGGGCTTTCACCTAAGCGGTTATATGACATATGTATAGGCAATCGATCAAGAAGTGTAAGCGAGAGACGACGGATGAGCGGTCGATCGTTATCAGAGTGCGCTCTAAAATAAAGAATCATAACGAACGAATTGATACAACTGACGAAAAATGAAGTAAAACGCGTACGGATTCTATTGCGAGAACGAAGGCCTCTTAGCAGCGACCCATCTTTTTACGGATTCCCGATCACAGAAAAACCACCTAGATATGACGGACGAGGGGAGTCCAATTGGCCGGGCACGGAATTAGCGAGCGCAACTGAGGAAATGGAAACTGGCATTTGAAGAATATCCCCAAAGACACGCTTATGATAAGTTTTTATATTCTGACCTGTACTATTTTTATCTGTAATTTTACGAGTATGCCGTTTATGTCATTGTTATTGTCCTAGATGTCCGCCGTGCCCATTTTATTTATACAATTAATTTATTATTTTCTTTCATATTTATACGCTTCTTTTATTCGGTTTCAATTTATAGATGCATGTCATTAGTCATACCGAACATCCGAAATCCCGTTTTGAATAAAAAAATAAAAAACAATAAAAAGTAAATTGATTTTTGTTAATTGCGAGAGGCTCCTCAGTTGGAGTTAATTCTGGTCGAAGCAAACCGCGATAACGAAAAGGCCGTTACAAAATTGGCGCCCGAACAGAATTAAACAAAAGATTAACTTAAGGTCGATTAGACGTATATTTGTGTATAATCCTAATTTTGTTTGTATGTCTCTTAAGCATTCACCCGTTCTAACTAGATCTCGAGACAAAAGGTTAGCATCGCTGAATAGTTCAAATTCACAACAACAACAAACTACGAAACAGACGAACAAACAGGACAAAATGGAGGAAGAACTAAAGCAGTTGCGTGAGAAGGTCGATACAATGAAAGATCTGCAAAAAATGGTGGATGCCTTATACGCTCAGCAACAGCAGAATCCGAAGATTTCTGAAGAGATACAAGAATTACGTAAGCAGAATGAATTGCAGCGTACAGAATTAGAAAAAATTAAACAAAGTAGAAGTAGTCAACAATCTAGTAATGAACGTAGTTTAATCAGTGGGCTGGTAGAGAACTTGCAACAACTGAGAGTTGATTTAAAAACCCCAGAATTTTCAGAGGAAGAAGGAGTTAATCCGAGAGAATTCCTGGAAGATATGAAAAAATACTTAAAATTTAAACATATCTCAAATGAGTGTCATTTATTCGTTGTAGAAAGTATGCTCAAAGGTCGAGCCAAGACATGGATAGAATCTTGTCGAGGACGATTCTTTAATTTGAAAGATTTTGAAGATGAGTTTTTAAAAAAATTTTTTTCCATTCCATTGCAAATAAAAGCCGAAGAACATTGGCGATCTCGTCGATATAGTTCACAAGACGGTACTTTACAAAACTACTTTTACCAACAAGTGAAACAATCTAGATTTTGCCTTTCGAATTTAAACACGTATAAACTTAATTTTACAATAGTACAACAAATGCCTGTGCGAGTCAGAGATGCACTTGCATTAGCTGATTTCAATAAAGAAAATGAAATAGTACAAGCTTTATCGATATTAGATGCTGGTTATGAAGCTAGACAAAGAGACGATCAGAAAGATAAAAAAAAGTATACTAGTAGTTCGAGTCAAGTAAACACTTACTCAAATTTGAATCAGGGTAATCAAAGTTATAAGAGTGACGCGAACAAAATCCAAAATAACGCGGCTAATTCAAATATACAAAGTATTCAGAGTCACAGTGGTGATAATCAATATTTACCAGTTGGACATCCAACTTTTTCTCGTAGTCGAGGAAATAAAGCAATGGACTGTCGATTTTTTGAGCAGTAAGACGGATTTTAATGCGGTTTTTTGCATTCGCTTCGTAAGAGCGCCTACAAACTTTGTGAACTAAATTGATTAATTAATTTTTTGAAAATGCATTATGGCATTAATAATATGCATTTTGCAAGTGCACTTCCAAGAGACTCGGTAAATATTAATGGAAATGAGTCCAGTTTTGCTACTCGGGGGTTTTTGGGGTCGCTGAACACGAATATCGCCACGGCAACCGTCTCCGAGGTACCTGGTGCCCAGGGTGGACAGTATCAACGTCTTCTCCTAGAGTTTTGGCGAAAATTGTGATCGAATTTGTCGAAACTCGTTGCTTGGGGGTTTTTGGGGTCACTGAATACGAATATCGATACGGCAACCGTCTCCGAGGTACGTGGTGCCCAGGGTGAACGTTTCAACGTCTTTTTCTGGAATTATCTTGAGTATTATCATTTTTACCTCAATTAAAGTATATTGTTCTTAATTCAATCACAAATTCGATCACAATTTTCGCCAAAACTCTAGGAGAAGACGTTGATACCGTCCACCCTGGGCACCAGGTACCTCGGAGACGGTTGCCGTGGCGATATTCGTTTTCAGCGACCCCAAAAACCCCCGGGTAACGAGTTTCGACTCATTCGGTCACAATTTTCCACAAAACTCTAGGAGAAGACGTTGATACTGTCCACCCTGGGCACCAGGTACCTCGGAGACGGTTGCCGTGGCGATATTCGTGTTCAGCGACCCCAAAAACCCCCGGGTAACGAGTTTCGACTCATTCGGTCACAATTTTCCACAAAACTCTAGGAGAAGACGTTGATACTGTCCACCCTGGGCACCAGGTACCTCGGAGACGGTTGCCGTGGCGATATTCGTGTTCAGCGACCCCAAAAACCCCCGGGTAACGAGTTTCGACTCATTCTATCACAATTTTCCACAAAACTCTAGGAGAAGACGTTGATACTGTCCACCCTGGGCACCAGGTACCTCGGAGACGGTTGACGTGGCGATATTCGTGTTCAGCGACCCCAAAAACCCCCGAGTAGCAAATTTTTTATTTAGTGTCTCTTGGAAGTGCACTTGCAAAATGCATATTATTAATGCCATAATGCATTTTCAAAAAATTAATTAATCAATTTAGTTCACAAATTTTGTAGGCGCTCTTACGAATCGAATGCAAAAAACCGCATTAAAATCCGTCTTACTGCTCAAAAAATCGACAGTTGGGCCGTTTTTAGTGCTTTATTTCCTCGACTATCGTCAAACTTATCATCAACCATTAACAGCAAATTGGCAAAATAATGCACCAAATAATTATCCGCATTATAATCAAAATATGGTATTTCCAAACACTCAGTATCCTCCACCTGTAATTATAGATGCTCATAGGAATGGCTTAGGTAACAATAATATAAATACAACAAATGCAAATCCAAACAGGCAGCATTTAAACTGATGCGCAACGCGGTAAGCTAGGTCCAACATCGGGTTGCGCATTATCTTTTCAAGATATAGAACAGGACATAATTTCAGATGTAGAGTTAGAATTTAATCGGAACGCACAACAATCTAACCAGACATATAAATGTCCGTTTATTTTTGGTAATATTGAAGGTGTTCCTGTCTCTATTTTAGTAGATACGGGAAGTCAAATTTCTTGCATATCTGAAAAATTATTTAGACGTCTAGAAAGTGTAAAAAAATTTGACATTTTACCGGTTAGTAATATCCTAGTGTTACCTGCAATTGGGAAAAAGGCAACTCCAGTAAAGAAGCAGATACTAATCGAGGTTAAAATAGGTGATATGTTGAGTAGATGTTCATTTCTTGTGATACCAGGGTTGACGAATGAAGTGATATTTGGCAATGATTGGCTTTCAATCAATAGAGCGATATTAGACTATAACAAAAAGACGATAGTAATTAATGGGAGTTTGCTTAGTGCGTCGTTGGTATCGTACGGGTGGACCTCTTCTGAAAGATTGCTCTCTTATTTAATTTGTAATAAAATATGTATAAGGATTTCAAACGTAGAGGTAGAGGAGATAGCAAGTGAAAAAACTAAAGTCATTGAAGCAGAGAGAAATGACAACTATGGGAGTTCAACAATTGTTACAAATAGCGGTGTAAATGAATTCAATGAATCTGAAACTCAAATTTCGGATAATAATTTGGCAAATAATTTAGTAATTAGTAGAAAATCTATACTCGTTGAAAAAGAAATTGATAATCATAATATTGAAATTATTGGGGAAGAACCTTTACTTAATAATGATAATGAAATTGATCATAATGATATTGAATTTGTTGTGGAAGAACCTTTACTTAATAATAATAATGAAATTGATCATAATGATATTGAATTGGTTGTGGAAGAAGCCTTGCTTGATAATGATGAAATTGATAATAGTGATATTGAAATTGTGTTGCAAGAAATGTTAAGTAATGATTGTAGAATTGATAATAATGATAAGGATCTTAGATTAGAGAGAAATCCTGTTGATGAAGATTTTTGCAAAAAAAATCATAATTTAAATGGTCAAACGCTTGATGATCAACCTGAAAATGATTTGGTAACGATAGTTGAAAAAGAAAATGCTAGAATAGAGAAGGAGGGAGAAGACCACAACTTTTTTGACGAAGTTTTAGCTAATTTGAACTCTGTAAGCTTTAATGAATTAGATAGGACAAGCGGCTTTTTGGAGGATGTCCAAACGATCGCGGATTCAATTACGATGATTGACGACAAACAACGGCAGGCTCTAGTTAATGTACTGTCGAAATATGAAAAGTTATTCTCAAACGAAGTAGGATGCGTTAATATCTATGAACATAGTATAAAGCTAAAGCATAGTAAACCTCATATAAAAAGATCTTATCCAGTCCCTTTGAAATTTAGAAATCCAGTAGCTGCAGAAATTAATTTAATGTTGGAGGCAGGAATTATTGAAAGGTCCAATAGCCCTTATTGTAATTCGTTAAGAATTGTACACAAATCAGATATGTAATAGTATTAGAATTTGTCTCGACGCTCGATTCCTAAATAAAGTTATTGACTCGGATAACGAAACTCCACCTCCGATACATGAGTTAATAAATAAACATCACGGTACTAAGTTTATAACTACGACCGATTTAAGGCAGACTTATTGGCAGATACCGTTAGCTGCGGAATCGCGCAAATATACAGCTTTCTTACATAATACATCGTTGTATCAATTTACGAGAATTCCTTTTGGATTGAAAACTGCCGGAAGTGGGTTTATGAGAGCGTTAAATTTAGCAATTGGAGAGAACTTTTCTGAATTTTTGACAACTTATATAGATAATCTTCTAATAACTTCAAAATCGTTCGATGAACATCTCAATCATCTGCAAATGGTATTTCATAGGTTAATGGTTCATGGTTTTACACTGAAACTCAACAAGTCGGTATTTTGCCAAGAATCAGTTTCTTTCCTAGGATTTGTTTTATCACCCAACGGAATAACACCTAATCCAGATAAGCTTAAAGTAGTACAGGAGTTTCCTGAACCGAAAAATGTAACACACTTACAACAATTTTTTGGGATTTGCAATTATTATAGACAACTAGGGGCTTCGCCCCTGCGCGCTTCGCGCGCCAACCCCATCTCGGCGCTACGCGCCTCGGGCACTCGGCGCTGCGCGCCTCGTTGTTCGGCGCTTCGCGCCTCACTATTTCCTTACGCATTAGACAATTCTAGTAGACAGGCGAATTCCTTCATGTTGATTTAATGACAGGTCCTGCACTTGCTGTCCACTTCAATTCCTTCTGTGCTTGGTTTTCTTTTTTTCATCAATCTAAGCTTCCATTCGTTGGTTGAAAATTGGTGTCCCTTCTCTATTGATATCTGTCTATCTCCTTGACTTGCTGAATTATTTTTGCTACCGCTCTGCCCGTTATTCTCCAAAATCACCTTCTTTATATTTTTTTTTTCTTTGTATTTATGTTGCTGTTCACTCCGTAAAACACCTCTTTTTCTTGTGGTCAACATCTATCATGGTCGTCCTCTTGCCTGGTTATAAGAATATTTGTTTATCATTATTCTCTGCCTTATTTGGTTCTTCGCACTTAAAATTTTATTTTCCTTTTTCCTTTGTGATACTTCCGACCATCCACCATCTTCATCGCCTTGTCTGCTGGTTGAAACTCCTCCTTTCTGTTCGTTGTTTGAAAAGCCTGTATGATATTTTTTGTTCGCTTCCTTATATTTTCGCTGCTGTTCCCGTCGTCTAATTTTTCGCTCTTCTATGTACATCACATTGGTTGGTCGTCCTCTCGATTTATTTTCCGAATCAATCATCGCAATCGATTCTTCTAATTCTTCGACACCCTTCGTTGAATTATTTTTACTGCCGCTCTGCCGGTTATTCTCCAAAATCACCTTCTTTATATTATTTTTTTCTCTATATTTGCGTTGATGTTCATTCCGCAAAACACCTCTTTCTCTTGTGGTCAACATCGATCCTGGTCGTCCTCTTTCCTGGTTATACGAATATTTGGTGGATATTATTCTATGGCTTATTTGGTTCTTCGCACTTACAATTTTATTTTCCTCTTTCTTTTGTGATACTTCCGACCATCCACCATCTTCATCGCCTTGTCTGCTGGTTGAAACTCCTCCTTTCTCCATTGTCATCGTAAATCCTGGCTGTCCTTTTGACTGTTTGGTGATATATTTAGATTTACTATTATTTGATTGTTACTTTTCATACTTATTACTCACTATCTGAATTTTATTTTGGTTCTGCAAGACATCAAAGTGTCCACTCTCTCCGTCACCGGTGAAGAGTAGCGAGAATTGTGTTCCATTTTGTGATCCGATCCGGTGTGGATGAATTTGTTCTTCGCGATACTCGATTTAACATATCTTAAAAATTTCCGCAGCTGCATATATTGCATTTTTATTCATATGTGATTTGTAATCACCAGGTCACCTAATCACAGCACCGTTTGACTCATTACCTGTAATAAAACCCGCAAATGTAGACCAATTATCCACTATATTTGAAACGATACTCAGTCTCACCTCTGCGTGTCGATCTTGAGTGCCGTATACACAATACGCCAACGCGCGAAAAAGACAATTCCTGTCGGGAATCATCGTTATAATTTTCGTTTGCATGTTCATTTTTTGCGCGTCAGAAACAGATACCTATAAAGATATTTGTCAAAGACTGTCATAAACAGCCGATGACAGCTGTCAAAGGGTTTGCTAGATGCTTTTTGTTTTGTTTTCGGTATCTCACCCCACCGCCAACTTCATGCGTATACTATTGTTATTATAATCTTTTTTTACTATTGTTATTATAATCTTTTTTTACTATTGTTATTATAATCTTTTTCTACGTTCATTTGTTCGAAACTTTTTTATTAGATAGAGAGATTCGTAATTAAACATGCAAACTTTGTCAATCCATTTCGTGATTTATTAAGTAGTAAAGAGACATGGAATTGGAAACTAGAACATTCAATAGCATATCAACAATTGATAAAGAATTTTTTAAACTGCGTAACTTTACATCATTATATATCTAACGTTCCCTTTAAACTTCAAACTGATGCTAGTGACATAGGAATAAGCGGCGTGCCTTTCCAGATTGACGAAAACGGAGATAAGAAAATAATATCGGTAGCGAGTAGATGTCTAACAAAAGCTGAACAAAAATATTTCATGACTGAAAAGGAAATACTTGCGATTTTACACTCGATAAGAAAATTCAGAGCGTACTTGATTGGTGCAGAATTTGAAATAATCACGGATCATAAGGCTTTAATATTTATGCAAGAAACTGAATTTAAAAACGATAAATTCATGCGATGGAGTTTGTACTTGCAACAATACACATATACAATCAAATACTGCAAAGGCAAGGATAACATTGTAGCAGACTTTTTCAGCCGTAACATAAATGGTTTTTCGGTACCAAAAGAACAAAGAAAACTAATGGTATCTTGGCTTAGTGAAATAGAAAATAATAAAAATCTAGACAGTTTTTTTGAAGTAGTGGCACTAAATTTAGAACCGGAGTTAAAGACAAGATTAAAAAACCTAGCAAACTTACAGATGGAAGATACTCAGTTAAAACTAGTTAGGCAGAAAGTAGTGGACGGAATTAATGCGGATAAATATAAAATACACGAAGGCATACTATTTCATAAAAAATTTAATGAACAAAATTGGAAAATAATGATACCTACAGAATTGATTTGGCTATTAGTAAATACAATGCATGATAAATTAGGCCATGTAGGGGCATTCAAGACTTATAGCTATCTTGCGCAATTTTACTATTAGAAAAATATGAGGTAGTACATAAAAAAGTTTGTAACGTCATGTGATCTATGTCAGCGTGTAAAGCCATTGACGTATAGTATGGAAGGAGAATATGGCCGAGTATCTGCAAGAAAACCCAATGAACTATTGACGCTGGATTATTATGGGCCGTTACCTAAATCAGTGGGTGGTGTTTAATTTATATTAGTAACGATTGATTCATTTTCAAAATATGTTAAATTATACACGCTAAAAAAGCCCACAACATTGAGCACAATAAATAAATTAATAAAAAATTATTTTATCGAGGTAGGAAAGCCAGAGAGAATTTTAACAGATCACGGAAGCCAATTTACATCTGCTAAATGGAAAATTATGCTAGAAAAAAAAGGAGTTCATGTAAGTTTTTCTTCAATCAGACATCCGCAATCAAATCCCACAGAATGGGTCATGAAAGAATTAGGCCGTTTATTTCGAACCTTCTGTGCAGATAGGCATACAAAGTGGGCTGTTCAAATTAGGAAAATACAAGAGCTTTTTAACATTACTACCCATCATAGTACAGGTTTCACTCCACTAGAATTACACTTCAACAAAAAACCGAGCGATAAAATCGAACAAATGGTAAAATTTCCACCAGGTGAAGAGAAACCAATTAACGTGAAAATAATGTTAGCAAATGAAGCTCTGACAAAAAATTTTAACATCCGAAAAAAACAGCAAAGAACAAAATCAAGAATCGTGCTGGACATTGATGATTTAGTCTTGTTAAGAATCCCACATCAATCTAGTGCTTTGGATAAAATGACAAGTAAATTTTTTCATATTTTCCATGGACCTTATAGAATTCATAAGAAGTTGGGAGAGAATGCCTACCAACTTACTGACATAAATGATAAAGATAAAATTTTAGGTAACTATAATCGATATAATTTAAGAAAATATCACCTGCCTACGTAATTATTGAAATTGGTGAATAGGGGGGGAATTTGAAAGACAGACAACTGTTCTAGACTCTCCTTCCATTTTTTTTGTATTTGAGAATTTAGTAAATAAGCTTGACTGTGTTGTTGGTAGTTACGAAATTAGCAAATTTTGACGACATATCCTTTCTCTGATTATTTGAAAGAAGTAGAATAAATAGGAAATAAAGCTTGTCGACATTGGGAATACTGTTGTGTTAGTAATAAGGACTCGATGTACAGCAAGAAGACCGGATTTGACAAGATGTAAAGTTAATTTAAGAAATGACTCAGTGGGTGAATGCACAGTGGTAAATGTAATTTTGAGACTTTTATTTATACGCCGCAAAAAACGCCATATTAAAATCAGGGGGTGAATTGTAACAGTTGAATTTAGCCGCCAAAGCAGTGACTACGGGGGCTTTCACCTAAGCGGTTATATGACATATGTATAGGCAATCGATCGAGAAGTGTAAGCGAGAGACGACGGATGAGCGGTCAATCGTTATCAGAGTGCGCGCTAAAATAAAGAATCGTAACGAACGAATTGATACAACGACGAAAAATGAAGTAAAACGCGTACGGATTCTATTGCGAGACCGAAGGCCTCTTAGCAGCGACCCATCTTTTTACGGATTCCCGATCACAGAAAAACCACCTAGATATGACGGACGAGGGGAGTCCAATTGGCCGGGCACGGAATTAGCGAGCGCAACTAAGGAAATGGAAACTGGGATCTGAAGAATATCCCCAAAGACACGCTTACGATAAGTTTTTATATTCTGACTTGTACTATTTTTATCTGTAAGTTTACGAGTATGCCGTTTATGTCATTGTTATTGTCCTAGATGTCCGCCGTGCCCATTTTATTTATACAATTAATTTATTATTTTCTTTCATATTTATACGCTTCTTTTATTCGGTTTCAATTTATAGATGCATGTCATTAGTCATACCGAACATCCGAAATTCCGTTTTGAATAAAAAAAATAAAAAACAATAAAAAGTAAATTGATAGCGGATGATTTTTGTTAATTGCGAGAGGCTCCTCGGTTGGAGTTAACCCTGGTCGAAGCAAACCGCGATAACGAAAAGACCGTTACAATACTGTGCTCTATATCCCGTATTCACAGTTCACAATCGGTTAACCGACTGTGAATACGGGACTTACATCTAAGAATTACGAATTCTTAGATATAAGTCCGTACTTAAGTCCACGAAATTGGAAATTACAAAAAAATATTTAAAAAATATAAAAGTTAATAAAAAAATATAAAAAATTTAAAAAAAAACCAAAAAAAATAAACAAAAAAACAAAAAAAGAGGAGCTACAAAACTTTCTACGTCCACGTCGTTGGCTCTGGGTAACGTTAAAGGAAAGATGAAATTATTAAACTGTTGGAGTATGTGAAATACGCCTTATAATTTAAGATACAATTGAAATATGTAAACACACTCTATTATTATTATGTATTATTATTATATGCTTGCACCGTTCCGAATTTTCTCTCAGTCTCCGTGAGAGTTAGTCTCGAGGAAGAGCTGTTGCTCGGAGTACACCGTATCTAGTCTAATAATAATAAATATACATCACTCTATTCGTTTCTTTTATCCGCCTCGCAAATCTGAACATAGACCAGTAGGGTGCTTCGTTTGAGACGACTATTTTTTTTTTTCACTCCATAGACGAAATATCACTCTAAACATATAAAAAAAAATTCCCACCAAAGCCTAGCTCCTCATTTTAATTTTAAATACTCGCTAAATGAATTTGAAATTTTCCCATTTAATTATCACGTAAAAATAATTTTTTTTTGTCAATTATCTATAGCATCGCGAGTTTTCATACTATTTAATTGACCATGGCCGGAAGTTTCGAGAGGGATCCTTCCTCTTTAAAAGTTCCTACAGCTAATTTAGAATTTATGAAGTATCTCGCCAGTAAAAAATTATAAAGTTGATTTTTGCTAAAAAATTATGGTTTTGTTCATTTTTCTCCTAAACTACTAACTTTATAGCAAAATTGTAAAGGACCTTTTTTGTAGAGAATTTAATTTCCTACAAAAAAGATCCATCAGCCGAAACTGTAGAACTGATAGTTTCCAATATAAAATTAAATAATCATAAGAAAACTATAAATATCACTATTTTATCCGTATATTTGACAATTTTTATACCCAAATTGTTATAAATGTAATAAAATAGACGTGATTGTAATGTATCTTAATCTTCAAATGTCTTCGCCCAACCATTCTGAAGTCTTCGCCAATTACTGCTGCTCTCAACCAAAGAACATAGGTTTGTCCTCCAACTGTTTTATTGACCATTTTTTATATTACTAGGGGCTTCGCCCCTGCGCGCTTCGCGCGCTAACCCCACCTCGGCGCTACGCGCCTCACTATTTCCTTATGCATTGTCTATTAGACAGGTGAATTTAATTATGTTGATTTGATGACAGGTCTGCAATCGTTGATCGGTTGGTTCCGGTCAACCCGACATTGCTATTGGCTCCCTATGCAGGTCTGCTCAGATTATTTTCGTAAACGAATCCACTCACATGTACAAAACTCCCGATGCCATGCAACCCCAATTGCATTCGGCGACTTATTTTGCTATAGTTATTATTTTCAGATTTTTTTACGTATATCTACGTATAGAGATATAGAGTCTACTGCGTCTGGTTTATAAGTACAAATAATTGATATCCATCCTTTTTTTTCAAATAAATTTATTTAACATTTTTCACTTTAAATTTAGTTCGAAGTTGACTTTGAATCTCATTGATTGATGAAAAATGTCGATCTTCGCCTTCGCTCGTCTGAGCTCAGAGTAGATTCAATTGTTTATTTGCGAGCTTCCCCAGAAACTCCTTTCGCCCGAGTCAGTTCCCGTTCTCGTGAGGAAGAATCGAACATTTCTTTAGAGCTCCTCAGACTTATTCATGAGGTTCATGAGGATTGGTTGATAAAACAAACCTTTTCTTCTTTATCAGCTCCCATCTTGGTTATTAATGCAGAAGCTACGGCTGATCAAGTTTTTAAAGATTTTTGTACTTCCTTGACATGCGTAGGTTAACCTATACTTGTTTTATGAAAGAATAAACCTAATTAAGTGAAAGACAAAAAAAAGTAGAATAGATTTTCTATATTGGAATAACACATAGATTACATGAAATTGTGTTTCAAAATTTCCTTTCCTGCAGTCATTATTTTGTGCAGCTGGTCTCCATACTGTAGGTTCGAGGCGGGGTGACGCTTTATTAGTCGAAATCGGGTTTCGGTCAGTTTGATTTTCTGCGTTGTACCTAACGCTTAGTCGAAATCGGGTTTTGGTCAGTTTGATTTTCTGCGTTGTACCTAACGCTTAGTCGAAATCGGGTTTCGGTCAGTTTGATTTTCTGCGTTGTACCTAACGCTTAGTCGAAATCGGGTTTCGGTCAACTTGATTTTATGTGTTGTACCTAACAATCGCCCCAATCGTTGCTCTGTGATTAAGAGAGAATGATTTTAAGATAGGCTTGATTTTTTACGGAATTAGAATTGAATTATTTCTAATTAATTAACAAACTTTTCAAAGAGCTTACATTCGTTGTCATCAAGGCGGAGAATATATTTTCGCTGCTGTTCTCGTCGTCTAATTTTTCGCTCTTTTATGTCCATCATATTGGTTGGTCGTCCTCTTGATTTATTTTCCAAATCAATAACCACAATCGATTCTTCTAATTCTTCGACACCCTTCGTTGAATTATTTTTACTACCGCTCTGCCGGTTATTCTCCAAAATCGCCTTCTTTATATTATTTTTTTCTTTATATTTGCGTTGTTGTTCACTCCGCAAAACACCTCTTTCTCTTGTGGTCAACATCGATCCTGGCCGTCCTCTTGCCTGGTTATACAAATATTTATTGGATATTATTCTACGGCTTATTTGGTTCTTCGCACTTACAATTTTATTTTTCTCTTTCTTTTGTGATACTTCCGACCTTCCACCATCTTCTTCGCCTTGTCTGCTACTTGAAACTCCTTTCTCCATTGCCATCGTAAATCGTGGCTGTCCTTTTGACTGTTTGGTGATATATTTAGATTTACTATTATTTGCTTGTTACTTTTGATACTTATTACTCACTATCTGAATTTTATTTTGGTTCTGCAAGACATCAAAGTGTCCACTATCTCCATCGCCGGTGAAGAGTAGCGAGAATTGTGTTTCATTTTGGGATCCGATTCGGTGTGGATGAATTTGTTCTTCGCAATACGCGATTAAACATGTATTAAAAATGTCCGCAGCTGCAGCTAATTCTGCTTCTCCCCCGTAAATTCCATTTTTATTCATATGTGATTTGTAATCACCAGGTGACCTAATCACAGCACCGTTTGACTCATTACCTGTAATAAAACCCGCAAATGTAGACCAATTATCCACTTTATTTGAAACGATACTCGTCTCATCTCTGCGTGTCGATCTTGAGTGCCGTACACACAATACGCCAGCGCGCGAAACAGACAACTCCGTCAGGAATCATCTCGATAATTTTCGTTTGCATGTTCATTTTTTGCGTGTCAGAATCAGATACCTATAAAGATATTGGTTAAAGACTGTCATAAACAGCCGATGACAGCTATCAAAGTAAGTTTTCTTTGCTAGATGCTTTTTTTGTTTTGTTTTCGGCATCTCACCTCACCGCCCACTTCATGCGTATACTATTGTTATTATAATCTTTTTTATACTATTGTTATTATAATCTTTTTGTACCTGTTCATTTGTTCGAAACTTTTTTATTAGATAGAGTGATTTACATTAACATTTGATGATTTTAATATTCTCGATAAGATTTTTCCAATCTAGCTATTTATTGTGATTAATCAATTAAAAAAAAAAAAAAAAAAGTGAGTGAAAACTTTCAATTCTTCCATATACATGTATGTTTCGACCATTGGCCGGCGCGGGAACCTTCTCATTGGCCAGGCTGGAATCCCTCTACTCCGGGAGACCAGCCAAAATGAGAAAAAGAAGAAGAAGAAATCTCGAAATATGTTCTCTGTCTCAACACAAAGATTATTGTTTTCAGTTTACTCTATTCATCGTGACTTGTCGCATCGTTTCTTCGGTTGTATCTACACTTTTTAATCGTGTTATAGTAATTTTTAACCTTTAATCGTTTACGTTAATAACTTAGAAAATGAGGGAAGATATTGGAAAAAAAGCCTACAATTATTTACTTGGTTTTGAATTGAATAAGTTCAATATTAAAAAATTACCTACATATCGTGAGGTTATGAATCTTTTCATGCATAAACATCGTGGATTTAAAATGACCATTCGACGAAGTTCTAATGAGGTTATAAGTGAATTGAATGATCTTTGGAGTAACTTTTTAATTCCTACTTGCCAACGATAACAAAGTATTAAAAAACTTGAAATTTTCCATAAAGACTATATTAACCTAAAAAAAAAATCGAAAATTGGCAAAAAAATCCAAGAAACAACAAGAAAAAACAGATACATTCAATCTAAAGCTGAACCAATTGTTTGATATTACTGACAATAGCAAATATCAGTACTCGCCAGATAGCTGCAAAGAATTTCTCATAAAAAGTAGAGAATCGGTTAATTGTTTTCAATTAGCTAATGAATTATCAAGCGAATCCGGCATTCTTGATAATCAAGATATCGACGAAGCTATGCAATTCAAAGAAGATAAAAACGTAATTGAAAAAGAGCTAAGTAAGTATAAATTTAGCGATATTAAAATACATGTAATTATTAATTACGTTTATTCATTACCTAACCTCTATTCTGTCTAAAAGTTGTGACGTTGCACCTAGAGTGCAAGTCACAACAAACCCCAAACCCGCGGGGAAGAGCCGAACGGGTGAGCCCTGTCCCGTCGGGAAAGACCCGAACATCACCGAAGCCCCCCCGACGCTCGGCAGAGCCGAGCGCCAGATTCAGTACGATCACGGCCGTGACAGAATCGAGACCAAAAACAGCCTAGGCTACGAGCGAAAGAGAGAGAGAAAGAAAGAACGAGAGGAACCACCACACTCACACCGACACACCCCGCTACACACACGCCGACGACTCCAGGAACCAGCGAGACCCAGCCACACTCCACCACACCTCGAGACACCCACACACACACGCCGACGACACCAGGTTAGCCTGCATTCTACAGCCGATCTGCTCCTCCCCTCGCAATACCGACCCTTTCTACCTCACACTCCACGTCACGCTACACCACCCCATCCCCTCGCAATACCAACCCTCCCGACTTCACATTCCCCGGCACCTCAACCACTCTCCCCCCCCCCGCGCGCGTACCTGTAAGTTAGTATTAAGAAACGCTAAGGGCTGAGGCGTGATCAGCCCCCGTTCGAGTCTACAACCCTTTGTACTTTTCTTAGTTTAAGTCGACCCCTTTTGCTCAAATATACACACCAAGTTTTACCTTTTACATCCGCCCCGTCTCTAATTGTCTCTCTCACCCCCCACATTATTCGTGCGGACTCAAAACCCGTCACAAAGTATATGTGCTTATATTTGGATTTTATTTTAGCTTTCAGTCAACATTCTAAGACCTTAAATACAATCAGTTTGGGCAGTCAATCATCTACCGACAGTCAACTGAAACGGTGTCACTCCAATTTTGAAGATGAGCTACCAATACCGAAATCTAAAGTGGCAAAAAAAAAAATATTATGACACCTCAACTAGTCTCAGCATTAGATAGAACTAATACAACTGACAGAAATGCTATGCACATCATTTCAGCAGTCATTTTAAGTATTGGAGAAAATCTGGAAAAATAGAATTTGAGTTATTCGACAATTCACAATGCTTGTATCAAACTTCGAAAAAATATTGCCGTGAATTTAAAAGACACATTTGAAAAAAATCTCTGCCTTGTCATCCACTGGGATAGTTAATTATTTACTTCAGTAGGATCTTCTAAAGAAGAACGGTTACCTATTATTGCTTCTGGAGTAAATTTAGAGCAGTTACTTTCTATTCCTGTGGTAGACAAAGGAACTGGAGTGAAAGAAGCTCACGCAGTTTATACTCCTCTAAATGACTGGAATCTTGTCGATTGCGTCAAAACATTTTGCTTTGACACAACTGCTGTTAACACTGGTAATTTTTTTTATAATAACCGTTTTTGATATATTATTGATAAATATGCTAAAATTAAATTAATTTTCAGGAATTCAATCAGGTGTGTGTACTTTATTAAAAAAGAAACTAGATCGTGATATACTTTATTTTGCATGTCGTCATCATATTATGGAAATAATATTGAGAACCGTAACTGAAATTGCTTGGGCAGTAACAAACAGTCCACACGTACCAATATTTAAGAGGCTAAAAGATAATTGGGCTAAAATTAACACATCTATGTATGATATCGGCATAGACGACGTGATAATTAAAGATGTGTTACATGATAATAAAAATAATATCCTAGAATTCATAGAGGACCAATTGGAGGTAAAAATCCTCTTATTAACATTGTACTGTTAACCTTAATCTGATTTACTCTTAAGTAAAATTTCCGAAAATTATATCTCATTCAAAATATTTTTTTTTGTTTCATTAGCAACATCAGCCGAGAGATGACTACAGAGAGTTACTCGAGTTAGCTTATATTTTCTTAGGAGGAATACCAATTAACGGGGTCAAATTCAAAACTCCTGAAGGTATACACTACGCAAGATGGCTTGCTAAAGCAGTATATTGTTTAAAAATATATATATTTAGGAATCAATTCACCAGGAGTGCTTCAGATCTTCGTTATTTGCGTGAAATTTGTGTTTTTATTGTCATCTTTTATACTAAGGTGTAGTTTACTGCCCCGAATGCGATCAAAGCACCACACAACGACTTGGAACTTTTCAAAAATTTAATAAAATACAAGCAAGTCCATCCTAAAGCGGCCGAAGCTGCTTTGGATAAATTATCTAATCATTGTTCGTACCTACATGAACAACTTGCTTGTTTAGCTCTTTTCGACGAGGCTGTCACATGCGAAGAAAAACTTAAAATAACATGTAATATAAAAATTAAAGAGTCAACAACAACTAATGATGATGTAAAACGCCTGAATGTGACACTGAAAGAGATAAATTTGATAGCATCAAAAAATATTAGTGACTTCGTGAGCAAAAAGTCAATTTTTATCTTCGAACAGTTTCAATTGCCATACGATTTTATGGATAATGATTTTGATTCATGGGAAAATGATGCATCTTATCAAGAATTTCTTCATACATTTAGCAATTTGAGAGTTGTTAACGATACTGCTGAGAGAGAGGTTGCTCTCATTGAAGAGTTTATTAACTGCTTGATGAACGACGAAGATCAACGACAATATTTATTGCAGGTTGTTCAAAATAACCGTAAAAATTATCCGACATGTGCAAATTCTAATTATAAGTTATTATAACTGTCACTGAATTCGTTATTTAAGTACGTGAAACATAAAATGTGATTTATTGTTAAATAAATTAGTTTATTTCGAAACGAAAATAAAAAAAAATTTGATTCAAATTTTTTAACAAGTTGCGTACTGCACAAACATAGAAATATTAATGTCATTATTATTTCTATTATTAAAATTAATTTCACATTGGTACCACAATAGTACTTTTTTCAGCCATACTTAAAAAAAAAAAAAATACCAAAATCTCGATGAAATTGTGATATTGATAGTTTTTCTTGTGATTAATTAATTTTATATTGGGAACTATCAGTTATACAGTTTCGGCTGATGGAACTTTTTTGTAGGAAATTAAATTCTCTACAAAAAAGGTCCTTTACAATTTTGCTGTAAAGTTAGTAGTTTAGGAGAAAAATGAAAACCATAATTTTTTAGCAAAAATCAACTTTATAATTTTGTACTGGCGAGATACTTCATACATTCTAAATTAGTTGTAGGAACTTTTAAAGAGGAAGGATCCCTCTAAAACTTCCGGCCATGGTCAATTAAATAGTATGAAAACTCGCGATGCTATAGATAATTGACAAAAAAAAATTATTTTTACATGATAATTAAATGGGAAAATTTCAAATTCATTTAGCGAGTACTTAAAATTAAAATTAAGAGCTAGGCTTTGGTGGGAATTTTTTTTTATATGTTTAGAGTGATATTTCGTCTATGGAGTGAAAAAAAAAATAGTCGTCTCAAACGAAGCACCCTAATAGACTAGGTTCACATTGGTTCAGCAATAAATTAATACTCGATATTGATTTCCTTAAGTGAGCGCCTAAATATTTTTGCCCGGGGTATCAGTGGCCCAAACGCCGCTGCTGCCGGGGTTCTGCGAATTTATGCGCATAAAACATAAACGACACTAGCAGGTGCAGGTTCGGTTCGGGCTGCAGCACGACATCTTGCGTAGAATCACAGCAATTGTGTCGTCAATATATTGTAGCGAGTGACATTCAACAGATCCGAATGGTTTGTCTGCAAGATCATCTGCAGGAACATGCATCAGCCGGTCATAATTCTGCCGCAAAGTGCTGCCGAACGCGGTTCGGCATGATCGGATGCTACATGAAATCCTACCTGAGTACGTGTGCGAGCTTTGGGCGCACCTGTTTCTCTTAAAAGCATACACGTAGTGTTATACAGAGATCAGTGGGGAAAACCTATTCTATCAGTTATGCTTCCGTAAATATGGCATAATTCGACAAGAAAATTTTCAGGTGACAGTAGCCCGTTCAGCCCCCTGACACACGCTGCTAAAAGTGGTTCGCAAAATGTCCCGCGATTCTGCCGCCAATCTTGGCCGCTAGTGGCGCTAGTAGTTGTCTGACATGCTTGCGCGCGGCAGAGAGAAACCTGCATTGATCAAGCAAACCATAAAATATGAGAAGCGATTATAAGAAACATGCGAAATACAAAAATTGTAATAGTTATCACATTACCAGAATCATCAGAGGTATAACAGAGGCCGGGAATTATTAATTACGAGGTAAATTCAAGGAAACAGGTCAAGTAGAGAATTATTATAAAATATAGAAACTAACAGATAATACGTAGTCTCTAGTTTGCGATACGTGCGAGAAGAAAGAAAGATAATATTCGGTACGGTAAAAGATAATTTCGGGATTAAGACAATTAATACTCAAGAGAATTAATACGCAACATACGACAAACCAAAGAGACTACGGAAAACTACGATCAGCGGTATTAGCGAAGAAATTAATGAAAAAGATGTTATTCGATACGGCGCAATACTCCAAAGTCAAAAGAACGACGAGCGGAACCGCGCGGCGATGTAAAATCGCTCACGTGGTACACTCACTAAGATAAATTAATCAAAGATAATAGGTAAAGAAACAGTTATGAATTAATCAGAAGAAGTATAACGAAATAGTAATGCTCAATAGCTAAGATAAGAATTGATCATTTAACAGAACACGCTGTTATACAGCGATATTAGATATTTAGGTATTCTAGAAGAGAAAGATAACAAAATAAAGCAATAATCACTAACAATGCGTAAGTAAGAGTCAACCAGTCGCGAAGTTACTTGCAATAAGAAATAGAAAGGGACAAGATAAGAAATAGTAGAGAATAAAGTACGAGCCCAGGTGGCTCACGCAGACCAACTGCAAGATAGAGAGAGAGAGAGAGAGAGAGAGAGAAAGAGAGAGAGAGAGAGATAAAGATACGATATATTGCCAGTAATTTCGTGGCTTCACAAAATAGAAGGAACCTCACTTACGTGAAAAGAAGATATAACCGGCACCGAAGATGCGGTAAGAAAGCGATAAACGGAACCTGTTGATAGCGGTAATAATACTAGATACTACGAGAGCACGTCTTTATTAATCGAGAACTGAACGTAGAGTGTCGAGACGAGCGATGATCCTGATTTTCGTCCTGCTACTGTCACGTGATTCTTCCTCAAATTTGCGTTATTCTAATTGGTCCAGCAGGTCGCGTAGGTCTGGTCTACAGGTAGGCGGCGAAAATCCCTCGCCGCTTGTTTTTCTTCTTCCTCGCTGACAGGTATTGAGGTATCGGGACGTCGGAAGGTGGTCGGAGATGTTTACCCTCAGCTGTGCTGCATCGTTGGTGAGAGGGGATGTCGTACCGCTCATGTGTTGCGATATTGAGGTGTGCGATAATATTGCGTCACCGATCTCTCGGACTTCCGACCGATTGTACTTCACTCTTTGCTTTACTGGTACTCCCCGTTGTAGCTATTTCGTTGGCGCTGCATCCCGGCCCTCGCTCATCGGAGCCCTCATGCCGGAACGATCTGGTGGTGATGGCCCTCGACCCGGATCCCCACACTATATCCACCAGATCCACGTGGTCAGCATAGTCTAGCCTATTCCACGCCACAGCCCTTCGATAGGACGGCTCATTACGAGAAAACCGTTCTCTATTTGATAGACAATGACTTGGTAGATGTCATGGTCGGTTCAGCTCCAGGCTGATAAGTATCGTCGACGGGAGGCTTTGTTTTTTTGACGCACAGCCCTGTACGCCGTCTGGCGATGCATCCGAGCGGTAGAAGCATTGATTCGTGGTTCGGCTCCTGTCCGATAAGTCTTAAATAGTTGGAGGTACTGTTTGTGCATCACGCACGACCCTGTTCACAACTTAGATAGGCATTCATCGGGAGTGGTTTCAGCGGTATTCGTTCGTCTGTAGTCGGTGGTGGTCGTCGCTGAGCTGGTACGTGACCCCTGTCAGGCAGTATCCTGGTATCTTGAAGCGGAAGTCTCGTAGATGGTTCTCCTGGAGCGTTACAAAATTAGAAAATAGAATAAAATTAGCTTAATAAAGAGAGTTTCACTTAAAGATAACTAGTCGTTCGTTTTGGAGTATTGGTCTCAGACGTGCTTTCGTTATCTTTAGCGATATTCGTACGTAGGGAAGTGCGACAATTAAACCATGTGACGGGGTACGAAATACCACGTCACAATACATACCGCAATGCTGGATCCATTTTTCACGACGATGAACGTCAATCGTTTGAAACCGAAAGAGTTTTGTAACATCACGTCGATTTTTGCATCCTTTATATGAACACACATCACTGACGCGCCCGGGGACCATTTTTTATTTAAAATAAACACTTAAAAAACATTTAAAAAATGTATAACCAATACATAAGATAACTTCATGAATTCAATCGCAATTGCCTATTAACAATAATTTATTATTAATGATAAATGTTACAAAGATATATTATCACGGTTCGGGTGAAAACAGGATGAAAGGTGTTTTTCGAGACAGATTCACTATTACAATGTTTCTTCTTACAACAGTTTATATTACAACTACGTAGTTTTATAAATAATTAAATACGGTTAATAAATATATATAATCGAAGACGTAACAAGACGAGACAACAAGCGAGACACGATCAAGAGTGTTTTGCTTGTGCATGCAGAGAATTTTGTGATGGTAAAAATTATGGAGGACAGTTTAGGACGAGTCGTGGACAGTCGTGGAGACACGCATCGCCGTATCAACCGGAATTCAATCTATCATGTAGTTTAGTCCACAAGTTCAAAATGGTCTAAAATAGAGATACTGCTCTTGAAATTATGTACGATAGCTCATTGGATTCGGAATGACGCCTAGAAAAATGTGCCAAGAGAGTGTATTAGCACATAAAAAATTGCAAAAGTTATAAGCAATTAAAGATGAAAAAAAAGGAATTTAGTTTTTCACAAATATTTCATAGACTATTCATATTACAGAAATTTCAAAAAAAGATTTTTAAAGAGGAGGAAATTTCCAATAAAAAACTTCTGGCTCCCGGAACTCTATCTCCATTATTTATAATTTTAATTTAATGCTGAAAATAGGTCTCCGCGCTTCGTTTTTAGCGCGGCCTCAAAAGCGCGGCCTCAAAAGCGAGTACGACACATTGATCAATTTTTTTAAGGTATTGAATATTTTTTTAAACATTTGAAAAAATTATGGTGTATTTTGAATACTTCAAAAAATTTATCCCCGTTGGAAATTTTACTTAAAGTTAATTTTTCAACAAGTTGAACGATTGTTAAGTAACAAAATTTTCTCGAACTTCCGTCTTCATTGTGAATGAAAAAAAATGTTTATATAATTGCCGTAAAAATATTTCGTTTCGTGGAGCCTTTCTTATATACATACTCAACAAGATCACGCCATAAAAGTTGAAAAAATATTCATACTTTATTTATAATAATTTTTGTACTTGAACAAAAACTGAAAGATCCAAGTAATACTGTTGAAAAAAATTTTTTTTTCTGAATCATGATATTATCGTTTTTTTATTAATACAAGATATTAATTTATTTGCAAAAAAAAATTTTTTATCAACAATTCCATTGTTTATTAACTTATCAATTTGTTATAAACAAATTTTTAACTTTGTTATATTTTTTTTCTCAAACTTCTGAAAATTAAAAAAACAACCATATATAACAAAGTATGGAAAAAATTTTTTTTCAATTTTTTATTTTAATACAAGCTTAGCCAAAAGCTGAAAAATTTGAAAAGCTTGTGAGAAAACTTGTGTAACGACCGAATACGGCGCTGGCTGTAACGAGTCACCGAATATTATATGCACGAGTCCAATCGCAGCTCTCGCGCTCGAGGCTTGGCCCGTCTCTCTGTCGTCGCATACCGCGCGTTACCCGTATCGCTATTATCAAACTTATTGGAATATTCAATTACGAGTAACGAAAAACGAATAACCCGTTTTCATTATTTTCTTCCTTATTTTGTTTCTCTGCCAACAGGTCATTCCGTTCTGCGGCAACAAAATCATGATCTGTTCGGCATGTTACGTACGAATTTTCTTACGCATTTGTTCGTTAAGTACAATTATTGTACCGTATTCATCAGCTTCTTTGATCTATGAAGGAAAAAGCATAAGAGAGAGAGAGAGAGATTGATTGATTGATTGATTGAACCTTTATTATGCCTTGGTAGTACCATGAGGCGAATTATGAAATTACATAAAATTATTCAGTGTAAATCAGAAATAAGTTTTTCAAGGATATTAAAATAACAATAGTTGGTATAAGTATAAAAAAGAATAATAAAAAATATTTAACAATAGTAATAAAGTTGATATAATGGTAATAGAATTACTTAATAGTAATAGACATCTACAAGAGGACACGAAACAAAGAGTATGAAATAATGTGCCGAAAATAAAAATAAAAATAAAAATAAAAATAAGAACGCAATTAAAATAAAGTTAAATAAAGGTCAAAGGATTGTGGATAGATACAATGTGATGATAGTTAAAATTAAAATTAAAATAGCCAAAACGTTAAAATTTTGATTAAAAATAGCTAAACCGTAACCCTATCTATAGCAAAGAGGTAGTTGTGCAGTCGAACCTTTAGAATTGGAAGTGAGGGAGAAGTTGCTACTTCAGCAGGGAGGGAGTGCCAAAAATGCATGGCAGAAAGAAAAAATGAATCGCGATAGGTAGACGTGCGGGGTAGCGGTAAGTGGAAATAATGAGTTTTTTGCTGTCGGAAAGTATTATGGTTCGTTTGATTTTGGAGAGAAGATAACTCTTTCAAATATGATGGTGAGTTGCCATGGATTATGTTAAATACCATGATACCTAGAATATAGAGGTGCAGAGAAAAAATGGTGATTCAATGATAGATGAAAATAAGATGCATATGCCAAATGAAACATTGGGAGGACGTGTAGAGACGAAAAAGCGGGTGTGATAATGAACGAGAGCGAGTGAAACAGCATTGTCTGTCTGTTGTCAAGAATTTGTGAAAAAACTCCAAAGATCGAACACGAATAATAGCTACATAAATGCGTTCTTTAACTGTATGGTTAACAAATAATGTATTGCTTGAAAAATAATTGAAAAAAAATCGAATATATTAAACAAATTTCCACACACACAATTTCAACGAATGGACGAATGAATTGGCCAACTTTTAATTATAACTACATTTATTCCAGTAATAATTAAATTTGTGCATACGCGTAATTTATAATTGTATAAAAGCAGGTGGTCAAGAGATAAGATTATCGTGAGTGATAAAAAAAAAAATTCTTTAAATTCGGTTTGACACGTTTGACACGTTTGCCACGCTCAATATGTTTGATAGTACATAATTGTTTACCTGCTCGCTAAATTATTTTTTCTATAAAAATATAAATGAAGAAATTTTTTTTTCTTTTGTAAGGGGAAGGGAGGGGGGAGAAAGAGAGTAATTAATGATTCGGTTATTATTTATTTATAATACCAATATTTATTTATTTTTATAATACTGGATTTGTTTGTAGTACTATAATAATTAATTGAATAAGTATCACATGTAGAGTATTGCATCCGTTTACGAAGCAAGATCCGAAACTGCATTTCTGTAATATTAAGCAACTGAATCTTTGAAAAAAGCGGGAGAGTGGCCGAGGGATACCGCGGTTTCACCCTGTAATACGCGTGCGTGTGAGCTTACATGTATGGATTAGCAAAACAGAGAGCTCAGCGGTGGAGCAGATAATACAGAGCATGCTCCGTTATCTGCCTCCATCGCTTACCCGTCGAGAATTTAGTTCACGGAACGGACACACAGATCCGACGGAATCGAGCTCTACCAGTCTGTCCCAGGCTTTTCGCTCCGTGGCACTGATATATATATACACTTAGGAAGGTCAAGACACGCGTGTTCCATTTTTTCTCACTAAGCGTGGGCAAAAATATTCTATGCGCGTTCGCCCAAAAAATATCAAACTTACATTACCGCATTAACCAGTTTTGACCAATCTTGCTCAATTTTTTAAGGTTAAGCATTAACGAGTTGTGCCCTTAGTGTCCTGACGTTCACGAAATAAATAGAAGCACGTATATATTTTGAGGTTAATCATTGTGACAGGTCAGGAATCAGAACCACACCGGGTGCTTTCCATTTAGAGCACAGTGCGACACAGTGTACAAATTTCTATTGTAAGCGGCCAATCCGGGCAAAGGAATAGACCAGAAATGTTTACACCGTGTCATATTGTGCTCTAAATGGAAAGCATCCATTGTCATACGAAATTTTTGGCGCATTCTCACTAATTTTTTTGCCCACGCGTGTCTTGACCTTCCTAATCTAGGGAGCTTGGGTCAGCGAGGGCAGCGAGCATGTCAGAAGTCTACTAGCACCACGTAGAGAAACTAAAAAACGGGGACAAAACGCGTACAATTCTTTGGTATACGAGCAGTGGTGAGTGTCAGGGGGCTGCGCCCGTTCATGATCCACAAGAAGTCTGTTTCGACTCGTAAGTGATTTCATTAGTCGGATATAAGGGAACTGGCTAGTGAAATCAGCGGCCTTAGTTCAACGTTGAACGTCCAGAAGCGCTGTACGTGCTTATGACGTCACGAAATGGATATTTACAAACCACGCAACAGCGCCTTAAAGGATTACTTTGTAACATCTAAAATAGCCAGCTCGATGCACTCATGATGTTGTCGTATATTATTATTAAAGGTCGTAATGAAACATATCGAAACTTTATCCGGGCTTCAGGGATTTGTTTGACGCTACCAGTAACTTTCGCGTCAGGAAAAAGGACATTCTCAAAACTGATGCTTGTAAAAACTCATTAGCGATCCACTATGTGCCAAGATCGGTTGAATGGCTTAGCTGCAATGTCAATTAAACATGAAATGGGTAGCAAGTTAGATTTTGCAGATATGATTTCAATTTTTGCAAACAAACAATCTCACAGACGTGTATTTTGAAATTTGGGTAGTCCGAAAATTTTTCCTAGGGGGCCAGTATGACTGACATTATATTAAATTCCGAAATTAGAGGTGGTAAAGAAGAATCACTTAATCTTCAAGACAGGCCAATATCTCATAGATTCATTGAACTCTTTAAATTTGACCAAGAAGCAAGAAGGAAAGAGACCGATCTCCAAGCTGGCTAGTAGCCAAAACCTCCGTTGATTTGGGGCCGTGTTTAGTAATACAGTATACTTGATTGTTTTGTTCAAAGTGGTCGTACATATTATCCATAAATTAATATCAACTGATCCACGACATAAATACAACGATTATTTGTATATTTTTATTCGTCACATTTTGTACCTGTACGATGAGTACCGTAAAAAAATTTAAAGCTGACAATGGGGATCGACACAATCATGCAATTTTTACCACACTTCTCATAGTATACAATTATATATTCAGTATACAAGTCCGTGATTGTTATCATATTTGTATCATTGAAATATAATAATATTGGAATGATTCCTGTGGTGGGGGAGATTCCGGAAAAAAAGATAGCATGGATAGAAAGTATTGTCGCCTCCTATTAGCTTCTGCGCATGCGTGGGAGAGTTTGAGCAAAAATGAAATGTCACTACTCGACAAAAGAAAACGCATGCTAAAGGGCATATACTTATGGAGATAGATTGCGCGTTCTTACAGGGCCGCTGAAGCCAAGACCAAAAGACAGAGCTGGTTCTGCAGCGGTCCACTCGCTGCACAGTCACGCTATACGTCTTCCTCCATCTTCTTAGACCACCTCTTGTGTCTACCTTCTAACTCTTCCACATTCTTTACAGTAACGTCATAGTCTCCATCCTGTCCTCTTATTTCCATTTGGTTTTACGCCACTCGTTATCGCCCTTACTCCGCTAATTCTCTTTCCCACTGTTTTCGTTTCTCGCATTTTTCGTGCGCCGGTACTCTTGGTCCCAGATCACTTCTATCCATCCTCCATCAAGTATACTCCAATTCCAACGATCGTTTTGATTTTCTTGCAAATAAATCAAGGATTTTTGGCAAAAAGTATTTATTAAAGGAACAAATGTAGTATAAACTAAGACACAGACAAAAATGAGATGCCAGAGCAACGCAGTTGCTCTGCTAAAGACATGTTTTCTGCTAACTACTAAAACCAGACGCTCGCAGATCAAGATCAAGAGTCCAACAGCAATAATAATAAAAAGTTAGCAGGAAAGGGAAAAGCATTCAGTGGAAAGGGAGGTCTAAAGTGACAAAATTTTCTCAAAGCTGCCTTGCGCTTATATTCAAACTACTCGACACTCAACAGTTCGTATCAACTTCATCAATTCCAACTTCCAACTTCAACTTTAGTTCCACTCTAAATATTTATTTCATCTATTCCTAATCCACTTCAACTAGTTATAGGATATACAACTCTTTCTAGTTTTGATAAAGCATTTATACATTCAATCTTAAACCTTCCCTATTTAAATTATTACTCCTTGCTCCATTCCTTGACTCGAGAGCAGCTACAAGATCGGATCCAAAGGTACCCGAAACAACATCTCGGTTAGGGGTATAGTCCAGTCAAATTAGCTTTAATAATAGGTCGATCTTGTTGTTGGCTTACCACACTTGGGGACCAAGTGCTTTTTATGTAAAAAAATACCTTGACTCAAAATATTCAAATTAGGAAAAAAAGTCATCCGTTTCGGTCGAATAGAAGCCGAGAAATTAACAATAAAAGAGCGCGCCGAGAAAATTTTTTTTGCAAAGACGGCTGCGCTCTTCCCCCACCACCGCCGTGCATGCTGCAATTTCGCGCGACGGCGTTCACTCTCTCCTGCATTCTAAATGCGAATGCGTATTATAATATTTTCAACAACTTGCACGTGGATAGGAGTTGGTTTACCGAACCGATCGGCGTTCTGCAGATTGTGCTAGCATTTATAGTTGTCTCACAAACGAGCTCTAAACTTAAAGGCCATTATCTCAGGATCTACCTATTGGATTAAGACTTTTTTTCCGGAAATTGTGCGTCTTGAAAACAGCTTTCTAACCGTGTACTATAAAGTAGCACTTTATAATATAGGTTGAAAGTTATTCCATTTGTTATTAGGAAAAAAGTGATTTTTTTTTAAATTCTGTAGGCTGTCAAATTGCAAAAAAAATTAAAAAACCATTGGACATTGTTGTTGGGGGTATCTAATATGTGTAAAAAAGTCAGGACCAGTGTGGGTGTTATAGCAAAGGCTACAGAAAGAATTACTTTTTTTTTTGTTGCTTAATTATGCAATGACTATTCAACCCACAGGGATCGGGTTCCACTCACTGTTTTGCAACCAAAAGAGGTAACTAATTACAGATCATCAAAGACGTTGGATGAATTTTAAGGGGGGATAATGTGTACTGAATTTTGCAAATTTTTTTTTCGTATTTTGCATAAAAAAAAATCAAATTTTGAAAATTCACATTCAGGACTAAGTGCATCTTGTGGAAAATGTAACTCTAAACAGATTTACTTGTATACATTTTTTGCCTCAGAGCCATACTTTCCGAGATATTCGACGATGAATGCGAAAAAGTGCGACTTTTTTTGGTAACTTTTCAGTTTTTGATTTTTAAAACCATGTTCCGCCACTTTGCGCCCACGGGGACTAAGATTTTCGAAATCAGCGCATTTTTTTTACATAAAAAGCACTTGGTCCCCAAGTGTGGTAAGCCAGCAACCAAACCAATCCCTAATTTGACTGGACGAACGGCACACTTACGAAACCAAACGTACCCTGTTCGGTCAGATCCCACTCAATGTGCCGCCCACTTTACCCACTCCAAGCTGCCGGCTCCAGCCAAAAGGGTTCCCAGCTACTCAAACCTGAACAATTAATTTCAAACCTAATGGTTAACTTCAAACCGTCGAGCGTCAGTCGTTGTAAAGTTGCGAATGAGTTCGGACCTGTCCAATTTCAACTGTGGTTTTGTTATTCTAGTTCATTAATACATCCAATGGTAAGAAATGTGGACGAGGAAGTAGAATAATTTATTCGAGATATAATGAGACGGCGATGTTCATATTATTTCACCTGTTTGTACTTTTACAGAGCGTGGACTTTTGGTGCAGGGCACAAATGTACGGTAATATTATAGGTACGATACTCCGCCCGAGCCACTGCGACGCTGTATCGTTTTCTCGTTGAATGCAGTATACAGATGTATTGAAAGCAGCTGGTGTCGTCAATACCTGCTCGCTATCCCTTAACACCGCAAGAAAATTTCATTAAACTTTTTCTTGTTTTTTCATGTGTCTTGATTTGACCCGCATGCATATCTATAAATATAAAAAACGTCATTAACAAGCATTTCAAACAATTCATTGTTATTTTCAACGATGTGAATCGTTCGAACGCTTGTTACAGCGAAGCGGCAAGACATGTGGCAAAAAGTTCCGAATAATGAGGTGCTGGTAGAAAAACCTATTGAAACAAGCTGCGTAGAAAATAAGGAGGAAAGCAGCAATGAAATATACTATTGAAGCTCCGAAACAAAGTAATCTTGTAATACTTGCAATAAATAATAACTGCAATGCTCTTAATTATAAGAATAAAATACTATAGCCAACTTGTGTGAAATATATATATACATATTATACAGTTTACTTACAATAAATGATTTTTTTAATTTAAGTCAAACGCCAAACGTCTTTCACATTTTCCTTTCTGTTGGTACTACTAAAATAGAAGTTTCCAAAAAGTTATTAAAAGCTTCCATTTGCGCTCAATAATTTCTGTATAATGAAAAACGTCACGTATGAAAAAGAGGACGATTACCTTCACGTAAAAATATGTAAAGTATCTTGAAAAGCTATATTTTCGTATTTTTCGTATTATTCGTTTAAACAATTACAGAATTTGTTAACGCGATGCGACCAGTCACTAAATTCATTTCTTACATTCTCCAAATGAAGTGAATGATCGTAAATCGTTTGAATCGCGCTATAAAGTGGCGCGCGCGTTCGACTTTGGATAAGGGTTGCCACCATTTTCGGTCATCGTAGTTAAGCCAACCGAATATATTCTTTCAGGTAACGTAATGAAGAATACATCCACCAATTTCCAACTGTAGGAACGATCATATTGAATTTTGGAAAAAGTGGGGGTAGTTTAGACCAGGCAACTGAGGAGTGGCGGCCACGAGCGGCGCGGCAATCCTATACCAATTTCTTATGATGACCACCTTCTACATGACAGTGCACATCTTTTTTGCATCGTTTTTTTTTTTTACGTGAAAAAGTATGGAATGAATTTTTTTAGAAAACAATTTTACGGCCATTGAACTCGAGGTAACCTGTCCATTCGGTTACAGGGTAACTGGCAATTTCCGTTTTATGTGAAAAAGGTGTGTAGGAACGATGAAATACCTGTTTGTATTTTCGGCTCTCCTACTATGAAGCATATGTATTCTCTATCAAGCTGGTAACGCCACATAAGAAATATAAACTTAGTTATAAAGATAAAATAATTAAGTGCAAATTAGATACTAGTTAAATGCTGTAACGCCGAATTTGCTGCTCCGCGTTAAAAAAAAAAAAACCGACATTAAAATATCTACTAAGGGTAAGTGATTTCGAAAAAGTAACTATTATACACATGCTAATAAAATGCTCCAAGAATACACAGACCCCGAATTTGATGCTTGTCATTTTTAATTTTTTAAATATTTTGTTAACTATTTGTGGGGTTGCTGACGTTGTCATCGGGCATATCTACACAAGTAGATAAGAAAAATTCTAGGAAGTAACTACACAATAATTAAATAGTCATCAGATGCTCCAAAAATATCCATAGCCCCAATTTGATGCTCGTCGTTGTCGAATTTTCATCACATTCCAAACCTTGGCTTACTAGAAATTGAACAAGCAACCGAGGCTTAAAGAGATAGCCTAGTCGATTTCAACATTGTCGAATAAATCTCGATTTATCCAAGTCCATGTATCTCAAACGTAAAAACGGAAACAATGGTCCCATTCCACATGCGATTCTGTAAAAAACTAGCACAATACATTTTTATTCTTGCGTTAAATGAAAATGTATTTTAGTGGTTTTGTTCCGAATTGCATGTAGAATGGGATTGTTATGTCTTTTTTCACGTTTGAGATATGTGGACTTGGATAATTCGAGATATACAATACGAAAACGTCGAAATTGACCGGGGCACCTCCTTAACGTCAATCTCAGTTTGTCACTGTGAATTAATTTACGTTCTTCTTTTATTATTCTGGCTAGGCCTGGTTCTTGCCTACTGGCCACAACTGACGTCCTGTCTATTTATTTACTTACCGGGGTTGTGAGGGCAACAACATACAGCTCATTCACATAGCTTTGATGTCTCGACTGAGTTTGTATCAAATCGAAACAGGTCGCAATCGTAGCGTAGCGTTTACGCAGCGTTGTTGACCCGCTACAGCGCGAGAAAAATACCTCGGAGTGAATCTTCAAAGCTTGATGTGTAATTCAAAATCTTACGTTGGCTACAGGTTTGATGCTCATAATCCACTTAGTGTACCATTTTCGCTATTCCTTTGAATGAACTTGACCCCCGATATTTTGAAAACGACGTGGTTGGACTTTTAAGTATCTTGTACTAAAAACATTCGGCCATGGTAATTAAAGAAAGAAAACATAAATTGAATGAAATCTGGTAATACAAAATCATTTCGAAGTAAGTAGAAGAAGGTACTTAATTATTTTTCTAGGCTAATGGTGCCTGCACGCAGTAACCTTTATTGGCACCTGCTCAAAAATGAGTGACGCTTTCGTAGAGCGATATTAATGTTATTATTTCTTCCGGGCAGTGCATATCAAGGAATCGATCGAAAATATGAACATAATTTGAAATCTTTCGTTACGCTAATTTATGGACAACTTCGAAATCAGATGTCGGCATGATTAGGCATAAAATAATCGTAGCCTTCAAGTGACATTGGAGTCACATAGATTAAATAGTATGTATACGATTTTGCCTCGCGTAGCAAGCGTGGCGTGTTATGAAAACAAGGCAAGTAGTGAGGTGAATGCGTCTCGTGCGTCGTCAACGTCTAGTGTTTTGTTCGGATCTGCTTCACCGAGAAAACGTAAGTATACTATATTTTTCCATTCCGTTCGAGTATTCGAATCAATTCAATCCCAAGTAACGTGTAAATAACTGTTCTTTCTTTTATTTATTTTTTTTAATTAAATTTGTAGCTATAATATAGTAGTATATTACGCAACTAGGGAGGAAAAGTAGGCTATGTGAAACTGAGTACAAATACGTAGCTTGGGATGCCCTAATTTACTTTTTGACACAGCGTGTGGTAAGTTCGTTTTACCTTTACAGTAAGTGAATGTTATCTTTACAGCGATCTCTAGAATGGCAATAACCAGCAGCGGCGTTAGGCCCACTGACACCCCGGGCAAAAATATTTAGGCGCCCACTTAAGGAAATCAATATCGAGTATTAATTTTTTGCTGAACCAATGTGAACGTAGTCTATGTTCAGATTTGGGAGGCGGATAAAAGAAACGAATAGAGTGATGTATATTTATTATTATTAGACTAGATACGATGTACTCCGAGCAACAGCTCTTTCTCGAGACTAACTCTCACGGAGACTGAGAGAAAATTCGGAACGGTGCAAGCATATAATAACAATATATAATAATAATAGAGTGTATTTACATATTTCAATTGTATCTTAAATTATAAGGCGTATTTCACATACTCCAACAGTTTAATAATTTCATCTTTCCTTTAACGTTACCCAGAGCCAACGACGTGGACGTAGAAAGTTTTGTAGCTCCTCTTTTTTTGTTTATTTTTTTATTAACTTTTATATTTTTTAAATATTTTTTTGTAATTTTCAATTTCGTGGACTTAACCGCGGACTTATATCTAAGAATTCGTAATTCTTAGACGTAAGTCCCGTATTCACAGTCGGTTAACCGATTGTGAACTGTGAATACGGGATACAGAGCACAGTATTGAGGGTACACAGCCGGGAGGCAGGAGGCCGAGGCCTCAGACCTCATCGCCCCCCAAATTTGGCGCGCCGGGCCGTCACCCCATCGCGCCCCCCCCAACACCGGCACTGGCAATAACATACTCCTGCGCTCTGTGTACACATTTACCAGATTATAATCGATGTACACAAACGCGGCGCTAAGGAGCGAAGGCGACGCTCGGATTACTAATATCGATTACAAAAGGTCATATTAGCTTTTCTTTGTGTACCGATACCACTTTTATCAGATCTTTCGCAAACTTTCCACAACTTGTGTCAAAAAATAGTTTTCCTATTATCGTGCGCAAAGTTCGATTTTGCGCATGCATTTGCGTTCGCAAAGTACCACTTTCCCACACGTTGACAAGAGCGTGCGGGAATGTAACTGAGCGAACGGGGATGTAGCTGAGCGTGCGGGAATGTGGTGAGCGTGCGGGAATGTATAAGAGTATACGAGCGATTCCAAGGTATATACGCGCGCGCCATCTCTGCGGCACTCTCTTCGCATTAACACGTGCGAGCGATACTTTGACGTTCGTTGTCCGTATTAAGAAAACGGCAGAATACAAAACACAGAACGCACGTTTTAAGGATGTAAACAAACCGGCGCTCAGCTCTCAGCTCAGCGCGCCGGTTTGTTTACATCTTTGTCGTCTGGAATGGACCTGTCAAAACGTGCGTTCTGTGTTTTGAATTCTGCCGTTTTCTTAATACGGACAACGAACGTCAAAGTATCAGTCGCTTCGCATCAGCTCTTTAGAAAGAACAAGTAAAGTGAGAGTGAATAACTATGAATAATGTACAAAGTGATACGGATAGCGAGGCACCAAAAACCATTAAAAATGTATCTATAACCACATCAGAGTCATTGAAAAATATACCGTTTTATTTTGTAAATTGTAGCGTTACGATAAATATTAATAATAATTAGAAATAATAAATAAATCAGATTTTTCTTAATTTAATAAATTTATAACAGATATATAATTTGTTTTTTTGGGGCGGGGGGGCTTCGCCCCCCCCGAACCCCCCCGTCCCAGCGCCCCAACGCCATCGTTCTATACGTTTCAATTATTCAAAATAATTGTAGTGGTCGAACTTTGCGCAACTTAATAGGAAAAATAGTATATAATGTACTAATACATAACTCGTGCGGGCACGTGACCCTGCATTCGAGCAGGTATCACCTACTTCCTGCACTTGTCACGTAATGTACTATTCCGCGCTGCGTATACTTTCTCCGCCACACCTGTAACGGAAATGCGATATTTTCTGCCCGAAAAGGGTAATGGGGCGTCCATTAATTACGTGAGGTATTTTTGAGAATTTTTTGACCCCCCCTCCCTCCTTGGTGAGATATTGTAAGATTTTTCTCGTCCCCCTCCCCCCTGCCCCTATCTCACGTGAGTTTTTTCAAAATTTCTATTTTGGGTATAGAAGCGTTGCATTTATTTAAAAAAAAACACAATTTGCTTAATTATTTTTATTTAAGGCTAGTATTGCATGAGAATATTGCTGTAATCTTAAATGACAGTGATAAAATTAGATAATAAATAATTAAACGAAAATTAATAAAATATTTATTCTAATTCAGTTCATGGAGACTCGTGCACGGTCTCAAGAGTGACTATTGGAACTAACATATCCAAGTGATTTTCAATGAAATCATCTGCTCCTTCAACTTCGCTCTGATTTAGCCACTCTAAGACGTTGTCGCTTGCACACAGAAGCTCATTTAAATGTACTTATAATTCACATTAAGTTAGTGTACGATTTTTAAAATAACAGAAAATTTTTAAATATTGAACTATTGCGAAACAGAAATGAGAGAAAGACAAAAAGGATTCAACTTACCTTATAAAGGAACGCTAAAGTATTTCTCAGAAGCTCGTTGATCTCATGTTGAACGTGATGAACCAAATCTTCTTTCTTCGGAAAATTCTGTTTTGCTATGTTCCATAACTTTACCATCTCTTCCTGACAGCGCTTTTTCGTCTTCAAGATGTGTCTTTTGACCTAAGCATTATAATAATCTTGAAAACTCCTTTTAAATGAATAAAAACGTCGGCTGAATCGTTGTAGATAAAAATATTTACGAGCGTAAACAAAGCAGGCTAGAACCAGTTCGTGCGTCGCTGTTAGTCGGCTTTTACGCTGCGACGATCGTCGAGTCGCGCGTGTCAATACGGCTGATCAATAGCGCTTAAACAATCGAAGGGCTACTCTGCTGCTCTGCGGCGTTCGGACAAATACGATAAACATAATTGTGTTAGATTTTGCCATATTTTATTCAAGACACGTTTTTTACTTTCATCTAGCTTTAGTTTAACTTAATTTTCACGCAGTTGCACACCGTTTTCTGCTAGAAATAAATTACGTGATATTTGCCAAGACCCCCCCTCTCCCCAAAGTGAGATGCAGTAAGATTCGGTTCGATCCCCTCCCCACCCCCCTGAACACCTCACGTAATTATTGGAGCCCCCCTAATAATACGATTTCTTTCCATCGAGGTGTGGTGAAAAATATTCTATACTGATCCAATATTTTTATTAGCGACTGTTATTTATTCATTCCATAGTAGGCGAGTTCAGTAATCTTTTACGGTGATAAATATGCTGCGAATAAAGCATAGTTACTCCAGATGTATGTAGTTTTAAAAACAAGACAAAAATTAAAAATGTGAACGAAAGGATAAGCAGCTAGCATACGTAATCAATATAATATGGCCTGTTGGATGCAGAATTCCAGGTTCCATAGGATTAAAACTGGGAAAACCGGTAAGAAAATGGTAACTTAACCAAAGTGAATATATCAAGTTTGTTGTGGTCTAATTTCAACGGGGAAGGATTGTAGTGTCAATGAAAAAAAGTTCAACATCGGCTTCCTGAGTTACAAAGTCACCTGAAAGATGCTGAATTGAGGGTCTGCAAACCAACCGCCTATAAGTTTTGCCGCAGATTTCCGTTATTGTGGATATATTCTCAAATATTTCCCCTTCACAATAAGACCGAAAAGATCAATTTCGGAATTTTCGACCAAATTTTAATTTGTTTAGTGGAGCTATTTCTTACCTGTGTTGATTTTATAGGGTTAGTACTTAAAATTTGATTATATGCGTCTTTTTCTGTGAGAAGAAGAGATTTTATATAAAAATCTGTCTTTTGCAGCGAGCGATGAAAGAAAAAAGGAAGTCAAAATTTCTTCTTGTTTTTGAACAAAGCCTACTGTATAAAGTTGTACTTCATACGTTGAAAATTCTACACATTTTAAACTTGACCCGTATTTATTTTATCTTATTATACTTAAAAATTTGGAATAAGAGAATCGACTTTTGCACTTGCGATTTTTGCTTAATTTTTTTTTTTGTTAGCAGATTCACTAGTCAAATGTAAACCAGACAAATGCGTGACGTTTGGCTTCATAAGTGCCAGCTAACCTTCTGGGTTTAGGATTGGCTCTCATGTCATCAAACTGAAAATAAGAATCCGGTGGCCTCAATGAAATGGCGGTGTAGTGCCCTAGTCATGAGGTATTATCGTCCACTGATCGAGTTGCCGCCCTTGGTGGCGTAAGGTTAATAATCCTGATGAATAGATAGCGGCATTTTCCATCGCTCAATGGATCATAGAAGTTCTTCGGGATTTGATCTGACACGAAAACTCCAGCCTCATCCGTTTCCATGATCAGAAAAGGTCCTGCGATTAAGCATAAAAATAAGTATTGTATTGAAAGCAGAACAAATCGTAATTGATACAGAAACGTTGCTTTCTTTTCTGGTGTAATATCAACGAAATATGTATTGCATTCTTGAATGCCTTATTTAGATAATTTAAGTTAACGGTTTATCAATTAAAAATTGTTAATGCTTAATCAGTAATTTTATACAATGAAATTTTAGTGGAAATGGCACTTTTTCATTCCCTATTAAATACATTTATGTATGTCTGTAGCTGAAGTAGCTGACAGTATTTAACGTTTCAAGAAAATTTGTGAGTATGTGTACCTGTTAGGATATCCTACATTTTTTTTATATTTTTTCATAGGTCACCACTCCAAACTTTAGTTTTTGGTGTAAAATGAACCCTCACCACAAATGAGCGTTATAGCTCAGGTATCGATTTTTTCATTCAACACGTAATAATGATATACCGTATAATAATAATCCGTTGTGCACATGAATAAAACCTCTCGTAACGAATGGAATGTATAGTCTAGCCACCATGCGAATGAAAATTCTGCATAACAGGTATAACCGAATGAAGCTATCAAAAATTATCAAAGGTCTCCGTACACAACACTTGCTGCCGAACGTTTCTCATCATAAGTACAAAAACTCCACGGAGCTTCAACCCCCTACCCACTTTATTTAACGTGTTTTTTGTTGATTATTGCGTTTTTTTTTGTATTTACGAAAAGTCATCAATTTGTCTCTTGACAAGTGCACAGATATGTAAAAATTCCAATAATTTTTCGGTTACGTGCTCTTCGAAAATGATCAGAAAAACTAAAAGATAAGTAAGGCTCTTCTGGATCAAAGCGACCAGGCAAATGAAGTTTTGTGATTTTTAATCTTGCTCAATTGATTGCAAATTCAATTTAAAAAATATGTTCACGTTTATTTTAATATATTCTTCAGCTGTAAATTTTTTTCGATTCTATGAGGTTTCGTCAATAAAAAACAAAAAAAAATATTCAAACCTCGATAACGCTCATCTTTGGTGAGGGTTCGTTGTACACCGAAAACTAAAATTTGGAGTGGTGGCCCTTAAAAATAAATATATATAGAACACCCTAGTACCTATATCGCGAAATCCCCTCGGACATGAATGAATTTGTCCAAATTGAATTCATGAGAGACCTAGGAATACCCAAAATTTGCTAGTAAGATTTGCGTATCTCTATGTGTGAGGTGTAAAAAATCAGAAGAGAATAAAGTTGTGATGAGTGTAATCAATACATGAAGTCACTTTTTTAATTTATCTATTTCAACCGATCGTTCATTTCGCAGTCGACTAGGTAACAATTTCCGACTGTTCTCACGGATTCATGCAACCCTAGTAAAATTTGTGCCCGTAGCTAGTAAGAGTGAGTACGTAGACCATTGGTTTTTATGTCCGCTACTAGCGGGTTAGTTGCTATCAGGTCATCGACAGCCTTTCTCATTTGCAGTCTATCAAACGCTGCAACTAGTATAGCGCGTTCGTTGCGCTATCCAACGCGCAAGCTTGGTGAAGGAATATTTCCCGCCACCAAACCTTGCAGCCTGTACAAAACACACATAATAGAAATTGAGCCTAATTACCAACTATA